>NC_092634.1:17389286-17626786 GCF_039555335.1 Amphiura filiformis
CGCTCTCGTTTCATGCATGTTCAATCGTGAAATAAATGATGATGGCGCTCTTTACATATTTTAGTAGTAACAGTTATCAGGCAATGTCTAACCAGAACTTCACAATGAAGCTTATTTCAGTTAGGATTCATTCATTCCTCCCTACTGCCAAAAAAACCCACACACACACCCCCACCCCTGTGTGTGTTTGTCGCCAACCGAGGACATTGTGTTTTGCTATCTAACCGAGGACGTGTGTATGATGTTTTCATCGCCTAACCGTGGACTAAAATGGCGGATTTTTTGTGTGTATAATACGAAACGGAATTTTAGCCATCACCTGCGGACGGTAGTTTTTACACGTGTGGTCCTCGGTTTCAGGCAAATAGCGTTATAAAGCATTTATCATGCATTTGAGGTCTTTTGCAGCAGTTTGAGATTGCGGACTTTCCTCGGTTGGAAGTAAGTCCGCAGTTTAGGGTGAAAAATATTGTGTGTGTCCTTTGTTTGCCCGCAAACACGTACGCACCCCCCCCCCACACACACACAAGCACAACTGTGCCTAAAATATATGAACATTTCGATCAATCAATACAACAATATCACTACCCTTACATGGTATAACAAGGATCATATCTCTTGCTTTTACTTATGTATAGTACTTTTTTTACATACAAAACATCTCCAACCCACGTGTTAGTTTAGGAATGTGCTCTCATTAACTCGATGAGTTATGTGGAAAGACGGTGGATTTTTATTTAAAAGGTAACTAGGCTTCCTTAGCCTGTGCAATAAATTAGCATTACAATGAATCTTATTCTAAAAACACATGACATATATTGCTGTGGGATTCATTTGTATATGAACAGCCGAGCGGGTTGGGAACAGTCACGGAATGAAACTCTACTCTTCTCACTAAAATGGACTTTGTAGAGCTATTTTGAACATAGCAAAGTTGTACCTTTAATTTTCGTTGTCCTTCTTGGGTAAATTTTAACAGTTTTACCCTAAAGAGGTGGGCGTTTTGGTCGATTAGAGGGGTGCATACCACACGGGTTTGCTGATTAGTTCTGTACAATAGATCCCCGATAGAATAACTATAACAATATTATATTATACACAATCATCATTCCAATCCCTTTAGCAGATAGCTGCATATCAGTCCCGGTCTAAATGAGAGCCAAAGCATTTTATAGCCAACTTTGAAACATCGCAATCATCATTCCAATCATCATTCAAATCCCTTTAGCACTGGCAGATAGGTGCATCAGCAGCACGGCAGATAGGTGCATCAGCCCCGGTCCATATGAGAGCAAAAGCATTTTTTAACCAACCTCGAAACATCTCGATTTAAACAAGCAAAACGTTATTTATGGTCTCATTTACATTTTCACACATTCGTGATTACCTTTGAAAAAAGTATAGGAAATCGAAAAACAATGTGTTAATAATAACACCCTAATCTAAACGTCTGTTGTATGACGTCAGTGATTTACGGAGTTGATAATCACACTCCCCCATAACGGCAGTTTATATTATATTGTTTTGCAATTTGATTTAAAATTATATATCCTAGCAACAGCAGTAACAATTTTATAACAGGTAACAATAAGAACTAGACAACAACAACAACAACAATGATAATAATAAGAAGAATTAAAAAGAATAATAATAATAATAATTAATAATAACGCCAACAATAATAATAATAATAATAAATGATGATAATAATAATGATGATAATAATAATAATAATAATAATAATAATAATAATAACAATAATAATAATAATATTAATAATAATAATAATAATATTAATAATAATAATAATAATGATAATTATATCTTAAAAATCATACCCATGCATACCATCGAACTAAATCATTAACACTAATTCTCACAATTAACATAATGAGTGGGACACGTAATCGTTAATATATTACCATTGTTGTACTTATTGATTTACCAGATTTTGTATCCATTTTCAAACAAATTAGAACAAAGTAACTGTAATAGGTGATACACAATATATCATGGATGCCATTGCTGAGGATGAAATTGTTCCGTCACATCAGGTAAGGTAAATTATTTTACATCAATTAGTCTATATTATTTTAATATGAAGTAAAATAACAGAAAAAGACTGACATGGTCAAGTAAATGGTATTCAGGAGTGCGAATATTGTTTTGGTCTCAGCGCTACCTGTATTTGAATCCATTTACGCAGATGATATTAATACAATACACATTTTCGTACTTATTTTGGGTTCATACTTGGTTAAACACAACTTTGATCCACGTTCTTTATATTGTTATTTTGCAAAATTGCTGCGTATTCTGGGATAAATGTTAAAAACTATTTTATTGAGTACTACAATATCTCAAAATTTTAAAGTGGAAAACAAAACAAAAAAACAAAAAAACAAAAACAAAATACACCAACTGGAGCTTACAACATCCCTTAAAACAACAAGTGTAACGATAATAGTCCGTTTGTCACAAAATACCACGATGAAAAATCCTGCTCATGCATGGATCCCAGAGTCTGCGATGACGCAATCACCCTAAGTGTGATATGCTCACGGAATTGCTTGCCGGGCAACGATAACCCGTGCAGCTACCGGTCCATGATCGTCTGGTTGGCATGCGGGTGTCAAAGATTCGAGTCCCGGGGGTGCCAAGTGAAAAATTCTGCTTCTTCGTGACTTTTTCGTATCTTCTTTGACGTCCGATATCAAAAAGCAGGGTTCAGTGTTAGGGTTAATAATAAAGGGAATATGTAATTGAATATTCTTTCCGAACAAATGTCTTTTAATAGCCTATGTCAGTATAATGTAGATTTGTGCCTGTTATTGGTTTGTTTATATTGTTTGGCTAAATCAAATTTAAAATAAATGTAAATAGCGCCCTCAATTTGCACACATATATACAATTTATAGAATAAAAAATACTACAAAAACGCAACCCCTCCCCCCAAAAAAAAACCATACAGATGCATAAGTTGTAAAAGAAATGAAAATCTATGCTTAAAAAAGCTAGAAATAATGCATGCAGTGAAGCAATGTCGACGTTATAATCACATGTAAGTCTTACCTTTGCTTTTCTAAATTATAAACATTGAATACCTCAATTGATATTAATATCACTTTTCTAATATTTTCTCATGCGCCACCATGTCAACTAGCATGAGTTAAAGCACATCAGCTGTCATAAAAATAAAACGGTCACTATTATAATATGTTTATACAGAGAGCCACCATGTCAATAAACCAAGCTTACGGACAACCTCATCCTACGGACGAAATTCTTGACACCCTGACCTCTTTACTTCGATGTGTCATCTGTCAACAGAAGCTTAACCAACCTAAAATCCTGCCATGCCATCACTCTTGCTGTTTATCTTGTATGGAAGGCCAAACAAGTGGCGGAGAAATACTCTGTCCGGAGTGCATCATCGGATACCGTCTGCCACGAGGGGGCGTTACCGGGTTTCCAGACGACATGAAAACGAAGGCGCTGTTGTACTTTCAAGAAAATTGGCACGAGATACAGCAACAATCAAAACCTTCTCAAAGTGCGCGACATCATCATAATTCGTTGAGCCATAGCCAAGTTACGAACAGGATATCCGAAGTTATTGCCGAACTCCACCAACTACGAATGAGGGTGAAGGACTTCAAGACCTGCGGAGACTTGTGGCACAAAGTCATTCAGAGCAAAGACAGTGTCGTCGTTATGACTGAAAAAGGACGTCCTTTAGAAAATGTAGCCGGTGTCCTACGCATGCGTAGGCAACAACTCCATGATCGATTGGACGCGTTTTTAAAGGAAGAAACGCAATCTGTTTATGAAAAAGCGGAATACCAAATTAACAGAGCAACGGAGTATTGCGTCTATGTAGAAAGTAGATTGAAAAAACAGGACCAAATCACGGAGGAAGATACTATGCACATGCAAGGGCAATGTGCTGTCATATCGCATCAAATCGACAAGCTCTTATCTAAGCTGACTGACCAGATTGTGTCAATGCCACTGAAGATCGTAAGAGCTGTAGACGACGACATCAGCGACACGCACAGACCCAATTCTTTTTACGGTGTCGATGTTGCTGTTCAAGCTACTCTGGTAGAACCAAGAAGGTCATCTGGAAGTGGTAATATGATAAATCGAGAAGTAAGTTTCTCTGATATGCATCCACTCTCCAGAGAAACATCATTCAGACGATCTAGAAAAGAGAAAGGGTACCCTGACCGTCTTAGATCACCGTCGAGAGTAACGTCTAGTGGATATGGCCAACAGCGCAGCTTTAACGATCGTCAGAGTTCAACAGAGTCTATGATTACAAGAGGGCGTGAGTATTCTCGACAACATGATCCTTCTAATAGCTACAAACATAGAATTGAACCACACAAATTCCAGACGCCACAGGTCCCAGGACTCGTGCTTCGTACATCCGTAATGCAGCCAAGTAACCGCGTCATTCAAACGGACTATTGTCGGAGTCTCCATCGAGTTAAAGCATTTGGGCGAAATTGGTTCGGCGGACGCGGCTCTCGTCTTGGACCGGCTTGTCTTTGCGTTACAAATGATGACATACTTGTAGTTACAGATGGCACCAATCACTGCGTACGGTTGTGCACAATGTCTGGATTATCAGTGGACAGCTACTTAGGCTATAGTGCAGTTCTACAGTACTTCAGAGATCCACAAGGTGTATGTGAGGATAAGTCTAGGAGATACCTCTACGTGACAGATAAGGAGCAAGCATGTGTGTTGAAGTTTGACCTTGAAACTGGAGATCTGATAGAAACTATGGAGAGTCAAGGAAGACCAATGGGTGCAACATGCGATCAGAACGGAACCTTGTTTGTCTGTGATAATGCACAACATTGTGTGACGGTGTTCCACAGCAACGGGACATTTATTGGTAACATCGGCGGTAAGGGGAGAGACGATGGCGAATTTATGCATCCGCATTCAGTAGCGGTTGCACCAGACAACAAGGTGTGGGTTACGGATTGCAATAATCATCGACTACAGGTGTTTACTCCGACTGGAAAGTTTATCAAGTCTGTCGGTAAGTTGAAACCTTTGCTTATAAACCATACTGTTTTCCTATTGGACAAACTATCACATAAATGAAACAAATCCAGAGATGTGACCCCTATACTATACACACGGTCATTTACAATAATTGATAAATTAACCACGGGAGTACTCCGTCTTTTGAAGGGGGCAGTTGGCCCTGTTATAAGTTATACCTGCATCCTGCAGGTATACCTTTCCCTAGGGGTTTTGCTTTACATGGGTGAAGTGTTGTTGTTTCACGTTGCCAGTATAATGCCATATATATTATTGGCACAGAATTAAGTGTTCTAGCATGACAGAGACAAATGAACGAGAATCAATAAGGAATATAATCATATACATTTTTAGAAGATCAAATTGAATTCAGTTGCAGCTAAATACCATTCGTGGACAATTCTATAACAATGTCCAAATAATAGACACGGTTAAATCACCATGCAATGTTTACATGTAGACAATTTATATTTTGGTCATGCTTCATTTTTCTTTAATATACATGTACAATAAAAATTTATATTTCGCTATTTAGAAAAACGTTTATAGAAATCATGATAACAATTTGCTACACCAAGACACAAAATTAGCCTATGCTGTTTTAGGTCTACTTTACACAATATTTTTGGCCATACATTCGCCTGTAGACCACCGATTTTATTGAAACAAAACTTATATTGTAGCTTAAAAATTACTTTGACGACTCAATACAATTAAAAGCGACATATTGTCGAATACTATTTTCTAAATTGTATGAATTTTTTGTTACAACATGTAGGAAGCAAGGGCAGTGGTCTGGGACAACTGAAGAATCCGAAAGGCCTGGCTATTGATCACCGCGGTTGGATCCATGTTGCTGATTATGGAAATCGCCGACTACAGGTATTTATAAGGTTTTGTGGTAGTACTCTGACCTGAAGTTTACGATAACAGACGTAATTAAGAGTACAACACAAGAAAAATAGAAACTACGAAATAAAGTTGTGGTTTTCTGTGCAGGGGACCCATTTAAGTTTTAACATCCCTCTGAAGGACGGTACACACTAAGTGTTACTCAATTTATTGATTTCTTTCTATTCAAAGTGGTCACACCGGGAATTGAAGCGGTAAACTTGCGCAAATACCACTGCTGTCGACAAAAATAGTAATAATCCACTATTGGTAGTCCCGGCAAGCAAACACCTATTCAATGCTCTCATTTCTACTAGACATTCATGCCAGAAAAAAAAAAAAAAAAAAACTTACCACTTTTTCATACCAAAACCATATTCGGCATTTATAAGCTCTTAAATCCAAGTATGGAATGACCCGTTTGCAAATTTGGGCGTCATCTTGGACTCAGGTACACTTTTGTAGTGGACCCTGGATTTATTTTGATTACCATGCTTCAATTAACATACAAGCACCTTTGAAGTTTTAGTACTTGTATATCATGACCATAATGACACATGGACTCATTGTGTAATTTCACCATACGTTTCAAAGGTAGTCATATGAGGTTGGGAATTTTGGGTCACATGCTGAGTCTGTTCAGTGAATTACTTTTTTGTTGTTGTGCGAATAATGTTAACTGATATTTGTTTATAAATTTGCAGGTAAAATGAAATAATTCAATAATATTCTAAGACTGTAAACATGAGTTTTGAAGGGTGTTAGTAGCATTTTGGGATTTTGGTCGCCATCTTGGGATTTAAGGAAAAACTTTAAGTGGCCCCTGGGCTTATTTTACTTCTTTCATCCAAAGTAACATACATGCCAAGTATGGTTTTGGTAGAAAACAGTGGCAATTATTTTTTCCTAGGATGGCCCTGCCTATACCGCTTCCTTATATAAAAATGATATGAACCTCACCCTACCTTAATGATAATTACAGCAAACGGTTTTAAAGCGAGACAACGAGTAGCGATGGTTAAAAACAAAAATCATCTGGTGTGATATATGATTATTTTCTGCTGACTGCGTGTGCCATGTGCAGTTGACACCTGCGGTGTTCAGTTTATAATGTAATTATACTGTTAGTGATAAATTAGTATCGATCCGGCTTAATTTATTTCAATTATAGTATTAAATAAAAATAAAAATATATTTAATGCTCATAGAATTATTATTTTCAAATTATGTGAAATTAGTTCACGCATAATGAACGAACAAGTGTATGAAAGTAAAATGGTTTGATTATAAATGTTATAAATTATATTTGTACAGGAAGGAGCAGAAAATGGTTGATAAAAAAAGAGACATTTGGCGGGTTTACAAAAAGTAAATTATTATTATAATTTATATTCACTGGCATAGCCAGTGGGAGGGACCCAACTTATTGTACCAAAATGCAAACAAACTACAGTTCAGAATCAAGTAAATTTGATTTCGATTGTGCTATATAGTTTAACATAAATACAGTACAAGATCAATCATGTTTCAATTATTTCCCATCCAGGTCTTTGATTCCAGTGGTAAACCAGCTGTTGTGTTTGGTAAAGAAGAGACCAATCTACATTGGGAAGGTGGTCCTGTTGGAATCGCGATCACACAATCCAAGAACAAATCGGATCAAGAGAGGATCTTTGTCAGCTATCGTGGTGATCACAGGATTGCTGTGTTTATGATCCAATACGATGAATGATGAACGCTGTAATGGCTCCAGACCTAGTCGAGTCCAATATCTTAAAACTCATAGCAAAACCAATAAACATTGGAAGTAAAGCATCAACTTTTATCATTGTTATATGTTATGGATCCAATATTTTCGCACACTTGGATTCATCAAAACATAATAATGTAAAATATTGGATCCAACACATAATAATGATAAAATTGGATGTTTTACACCCAGTATTTATAGGTATCGCTATGAGTTTTAAAATATTGGACTCGTTTACGTCTCGTGTAATATTTTAAAACTCATAGCTCGAACAATATACATGGGCTCAATCGATCCAATTATATATCAGCAGTGATTGGCTTGGGCTACGTTCCTGATGAATCTTAAACTTTATCATTTTAATTTTTGTTTTCATTCGTTATAAGCGTATTGAGGTATTCTTTAAATTATGAAACACTGATTTTATTTTTCATAATAACTCGTTATTATTTGATATTATATAATTATGTTAACATTTTCATTGTAAAAGTTTACATTTTTAAAACGCATAATGTCTGTAAATTAATGTGGTTGTTGAGCAGTTCCATTTCTCATTTTATAACAATATTATAATAGTAACCTTTCAAAAATGTAACAATGGTAAACATTCATATAGTATAGGGAACATGTTTAACAGGTTGTCTGAAAGTGAAGCAGATATATCTCACTATGATATCAACTTTAAGAAAGGTTAACTTGACATTTGGGAGACTTTAAAACAAGTCAATATGTTACCATAACCTCACGCTCAACGTTAAGATTGCAAATTGAAAGTATCTACTTTCACGTTACCTTTCTCGAGCGGGCGGTCAACATTGACAATATTATTTTAGAGTTGACATTAATGATAACTCAACATTTCAATCTAGAAGTTCGGTAAAAACATGTTCTACTTCCCCGACCGAAGAAGCTTTAGCGTTTTGAGGATTATTTTCTTTTTCAACTGTATGCAAGTGAAAAACTGGCGTTTTTTGGCCTAAGTGAATTGATCTTGAAAATGTTTTAACAAAAATCAGGAAATTGTCAAAATGTGCTTGCAAAAACTATTTGGATTTCTTGTATTTTTTTCATCGAAAACAATAACAGAGTTTTCTTATTGCCACTTTAGCATTATCTTATCCAACATAATTATATTCCTTTTGATATTAATCGTTAAAATGAATAAACACCTCAAATAAAGAAAGTCCACATTGTCTCCTACACCAAATTCTATCTTGTCCTTCTCTTTTTATACCAAATTTGCTATCAAATATTTGCTAATCAAATTTACAAAGATTGATTCTAGTTTATGAAAGTTTTGCAAGTCAAAACGATGTACGCGGTCGAATTTGCTAAGCGTGGGCAAACTTGCTTGCCCGCGATAGGCCCCTGCCGACTTTCCCAAGCGCGGGAACAATGCGTGGTTTATTCGCCTGTCAATTAGAAACGCAATTTAGAGTGTTTGGTATGAAATTGGAGTTTAGAAGATTCTGCACACGACCTTAACAATCAAATTGTCATAACAAGGTCATGTTAGGACGGGTAACACAGTAGCGTAGCCACCCTGGGGGGGGGCGCAGTGCCCCCTGACAAAAAAAAAAATGAAAGAAAAAGTGCCCTCTGACAAAAAATAAAAGAGAAAATCAGGAGGGCAAAGGAAAAGAAAAAGGGCAAGGAGCCCCTTTTCTAGCAAAATTCAGGGCCAAAATAGTGTAAAATACAAAATTTTTCTGCGCTACGCGCACACATTGTAACAATAAAGCCCTTTTTTAGCCGGATAATGGGCGAAAATAGTGTAAAATACCATTTTAGCACATCATCCCAATGAGGCCCTTTTCGGGAAGCTCGAAGACATACAGTCTCTATGTATTGTATGATGCAACTGCAATTTTTTTCTTCTGTGCCCCCAAAAGTTTATTTTGCCTCCCCCCCCCCTGACCAAGAAAGCTGGTTACGCCCCTGGGGTAACATAAGAACAGACTTTCTTTATTTGAGGTGTTTATAAGATTTTCGGTTTGATGTAGGAATGCGTTTTGAGCATGTGAGAGGATAGTTACTAGTTTAATGTCTTTAGAACATCGATTTCGTCGATTTGTAAGGTAAATTGTAGCATGGAAAATAAAATTTTGAGCTTTTCTCAGAAACTTTTTATTAGAATTTTGCTGTGCTAGTTGAATTGCAACCATTATTTTTGGGAGAAAATCGATATCTTTAATACAATAGGTCAAAATTTTCAATTGATCGTCGGCTTTTAATCCGAGCTTTATACAGTTTAAGTACATATCAATTATCATTATATGAGCACGTGTGGGAGCACGTGTGGCCGAGTGGATAAGGCGCCCGACTCATAATACATAGGTTGTGAGTTCGAGCCCCGCTCGTGCCAACGTGTTGTGTCCTTGGGCAAGGCACTTTATCCTCATTGCCTACTTGGGGGATGTGGTTGGGTTGGATTGGATGTTTGTATAGTTGTTTGTTTCAATGTTGCAATATTGGCGCTGATTAAGCTGCTGCCTGCAAATTGCATTGTGTCTGTTTAGGTGTGTTTAATATACAATTCTAGCTATTTGACCTGCGGGTCACGATTAGAGTTTGAAATAAAACCTTCCTTTATTTATACAATTTACTTCTTGGACTGTTATATTAAAAAAAAATATCAATTTCTAATCATTTGCTATAAAATGTGTATTATATCGCGAATTTAAAAAAAAATCAAAATTATTTGACATATTATATGACGTAATAGCGCCATAATTTGGGATATATAATGCTGGTACTTATTTTGGGATCAGACCAAGAAACCCAATATCCTTTAATGTTTTGTTACAGTATGTATTTTGTTCACCGAACGTTTTTGTTTTTCACAGCATTTTCGCTTCTTTAAAACGGAGAAACGGACGGACAAAAAGCTGATGTCAGTAAAAAACATCAAGTTTTACAATTGCTTACGGAATTTCTTGGTTCTAGTTCTACATACATGAGTATATCAAAACGACTGCTCAGTGCCCAAAGTGGAAGTTACATGCTATTCATTTCGGCAACAAATGGACGGCAAATGCTGCCCTCCATAATAAATGCAAGTTACTTTGAGTCATGGTATACCCCAAAGTCACTTACATTTATTATGGAGGGCAGAATTAACCGTCCATTTGTTGTCGAAATGAGCAACATGTAATTTGGCACTGAACAGTCGTTTTGATGTAGATCGTGAGCTTCCCCACGTACTATTCTGAAGGGTATAGCATAAAACAAGGAAAGTTCACTAAATGGAATTAATTATCAAGTCCATAAGACGATGGTTAAACATTTTGTAAAATAGCCGATTCGGGTTTTCTGTTTGGAAGATACAATGTGGTAAAATTAAAATTCGGCTGTGTTTTATACTTTATTTTGTCTCAATTTAAAATGCATAATAAAGAGCATGTTATATCTTTTCGTAGCGTTTTGTCAGTTTTGTGTACATAATGATATGTCATTAGTGAAACGAAAGGATTTTTAGTTCAATAAGTTCAATAAAAACGGAAACGGCATAAATCCCGATATTTTCGGTCATTTCAAATATTGAGTTTTAGTTTTGGTTTTGGTCACGTGGTTTCCTATTATCCTGCCTAAGCTCTTGAGTGATTTCATTATCCATATCTTTGTCACGGTTAGAAACTTATAATTTGTAGCAAGCCGTTTCATTTTGAGGTTGTTTCATTTGAGTTTGTTATATAACTGTGCGACCTCAGGAAATCAGGGTTGAAGTTACCTTCATCAAATTATACAAAAGAAGTTTTTAAATTTCGCAGTGCAATATTCACGAGCAGAGAAGTCGACAAATCAATCTAAAGTCTGCACAAAAAGTAATGCAGCTGTTATAAACACGCCTATAGCTTCAGAACTAATAATTGTTTTCATAATATTTCAACATAAAAAGAAGGATGATTTATTTACGCGCATTTTGATACCCAATTTATCCAATTTTGTTCAATATTAACAATACAGCAGTGTTTTGAAAGAAAAATACCCGAATTTAAAAGTTGCAGCTATTTGTATTGATTTAAGGGGAGGCGATCTGTTGTGCTTAATTATAGAGGGCCAGGGGACTCACTCTATTATATTATATAAAAAAAATATTTGAAGAAATCAAAGAGCCCTAGAAATAAAAACTGTATTGTAATTCACGTCAGACACAATTTCTTTTAATGACAAAAATGAATTTTTGTAATCGATCAAAAACCAAACGTTTTATACCAATTTTGAATTTAGCCTGAATCCGTAAATATGGCACCTCTCGCCCTTTTTTAGGTCAAGGTTGTTTTTACCATTGTTGAAGCTATTTCATATACATGTTCAAAACACTCTAGAAAAAGAATTAGGCCATATACTGCTGAAATATCTTTTGTTGATTTCGAATGATTAATGTCATAACGTCGTAAATTTTAAGATCAAATTCCTAAAATCAAAACAAAACATTACGACGCAGATACGTCGTATTCCCCGACTATATGCAATTTCATCATCGTATCAGTGTCTTTATTATTTGTTTGAGACCTTTTCCAAACGTTCATGCTATTTATGCATAAAACGACCCATCTATCTTTACAAAATGCGTCATTTTTATGTATACAAAAGGCTAAAGATGGCATTATGAGATTTATCTTTTATTATTACACTCTTCTCTTCATCTGCCTCCGTGGCCGAGCGGTAAAGACCGGGGCTGATAATCAACGGCGCGTGGAATCGTTGGTAAATCCTGTATCGTATCCTTAAGGGCTGGGGTATGAACGTTTGGACAGTATTTATTTTGGGACATCAGAGCACATCAGACATATCGAATTGCATTCTGAATACGAAGAATGTCATTCTGATATCAAATAATTTTGATTTTTGAAATTCGCAATTTAATACACATTTTATGGCAAATCATTAAAATTGATATTTTTGATATTTAACAGTACTTGAAGTAAACTTTATAAATCTGATGATTTATACTTAAAGTGTATGTAGGTGGGATGAAAAGCCGACGATCAATTGAAAATTTTGACCTTTCGTATTGAAGATATGGATTTTTTTTCCCAAAACACCAAAAAAATTAGGTCTTTTTGGGAAAAAATCCATATCTTCAATATGAAAGGTCAAAATTTTCAATTGACCGTCGGCTTTTCCTCCTGCTACATACACTTTAAGAATATATCATTAGATTTATATAATTTACTTCGAGGACTGTTATATATCAAAATTTGAAAAATATCAAATTTTATAATTTGTCATAAAATTTGTATTATATTGTGATTTTCAAAAATGAAAATTATTTGATATCAAAAAGACATGCTTCGTATTCAGAATGCAATTCGATAGGTCCGAGGTGCTCTCATGTCCCACACAAAATACTGTCGAAACGCAATAAACGCTCATTTTAGATCCCTTAAAGTAAGGCCAAAAAAAAAAGTTGTTTGCTTGCCCTCGTCCGACCGACCGTCTCGGCAGTCCCGACCGTAGAACTTTTTTTTTTGAAATTTTTTTTTTTTTTTTGCGATTTTTCCAAAAATGGCATGTATTTTTCGTCTGAAAAACCGATGATTTAAAAGAAACGTTGTAAAATACCATATCCTGCATGTTTACGTGTCCGGCTGTACCTGACTGTCGGGTTCCGCAATTTCGTATACCACCTCAGCGTCTAAGCTCTAATACAATTTGCTATCCACCTGCACATTTCGGACGGCGCATCTAGGGATGAGTTTATTTACAGGCAAAATATAACCGTGCATATCGTGCAAGAATGGATACAATATAGCAGATGTTAAAATATGGTAAAAGTAGATAAAATTTGAAAACAGTTGTACCAGATATTCATTTCTTGTTTATAAATATTTAGATTCATGATATTTGTTCGTATCGACTAGGAAGTAACATTGCACTATTTTTTTCAACATGTTTGTTGAGGCTACTTTTATTAAGAGCACAAATCGCTCGGTATAAATATGATTTCACTTTAAACATGGCGGACACAACACGAGTAGCGCTAGCTGTACAGGTGAAGCAAGGGACCGAACACGCTGATTAATATGATAGTTTTGAAAAGCAGAAAACACTACATGTAGGAGAATTGTACACTTCATTAAACGTAGGCCTACATGTAGAAGAGCTACAATTGTTTAAGGTTGCGAGTGGCGAGCACAGATGCTGGACCATGGCGTGATGTTGCTGCTACGGAAATGCTTGAACCATTAATTGCATTCGCCGATTCGGTATTCGCCATGTCTGTTTCTGGGAAACGAAAAAAAACCCCAATTTTTAAAATCCATTCGAGGGCAAGCAAACATTTTTTTTTGGCCCAAGCGCGAAGACAATGGCGTGCTTTACGTGCTACAGTGCTGCCATAATAACCATTGATCGCTGTAAACTGCAACTTTTAAATTCGGGTATTTTTCGTTAAAAGCACTGCTGTGTTGTTAATATTGAACGACATTTGACAAATGGGTAATCAAAATGCGCGTAAATATATCATCCTTCTCTCTATGTTGAAATATTGTTAAGACAATTATTAGTTTTGAAGCTATAGGTGTATTTATAACAGCTGCGTTACTTTTTGTGCAGACTTTACATTTGAAAGCATTGATTTAGTTTTCGAAATAGCCATATCTTATTTCACTGTGAAAAAATATAGACCATCGAAATATTTCTACCAACATTACAATAGACACTTGAGTGATATATACACTTGAGTGAGTGATATATACACTATCATACACTACTCTATTTATGTGCATGTCGCATGACGGAAGATCAATATGATAGAAAGCTGGTTAAATGTACTCTTTTTTTCAATTTATTTATTAAATTGGGTATCGCATGATGTGAAGGATGCCCGGTATTTATAATAGGCCTAGACTTAAGACTAGAGAAGAGTAAAAGAGAGAGGGAGAAGAGAGAGAAGAGATCGAGAGAGAGAGAGAGAAAGAGGGTATGTGGGGTTGTAAGGGGAGGGGAAAAGAGAAACAGAGGGGAAAGAGCATTGGAAATGGGAAGGGAGGAGGGGGGGAGAGAAGAGCTCACGAGTGGATAGTAGGGAAGAGTCGATATCGAGTGTGGAGAGGCGGGGTGATATATAGGTGGGGGAGGGAGCATAGGTAAGAGATATGGGTTGTGCTTTCCTAGGAATAAACTACTTCATAATCAAATCATCTCCATCATTTATATTTCATACAAATAAACAAAGCACCCCACCCTCTCAATATACGGGCATGATTCCTAGGCCTAGCAGAACTCGGGGTGTAATTATACCGTGATATGAAAGTATGCTACCTACGACAGAGAGCATCAACTGTCGCTCGCGTTGATAGATATCCGATAATGATTGGCACAATAGGCCATTATATATGATTATAATACCTTATACTGTGTCTTTCAAGCACAACAGTGTTATGATTGCAGACCAAATCTGCTTCACTTTTTAATCCCTTGATTTTTGGTTTCTGAAAGAGAAACCAAAACTTATAATTTGAAATGAGGATTTACATGGTTTGGTATGTCAATAGGGAGATGGCGATGGGGTGTAATGATGGTTAAACATTTTGTAAAATAGCCGGTTCGGGTTTCCTGTTTGGAAGATGCAATGTGATAATATTACAATTCGGCTGTGTTTCATATTTTATTATGTCTCAATTTAAAATGCGAAAAATGTATGTTGATGACCAGTTTCAAATTACGTCATTTTTTCTATTATCTTTTGACAGATGAAGGAAACACATTTGAAATGTAAAATTCAAGATTTTATTACGGTTAAAATAAAAATAATATACAAACAATATACAAATACCGTGTTGCAATTCTGGTAGAAACATGCTCAGTTCAGCCCACTTAAGATTTGCATGTGTGTACAAAATTAATCCCGTTATGAGAACTTTTAAAGAAAACTAGAACAATATGGTACAATAAACTTTTTACCAGTCCAAATATTTTACACTAAAAATCTACAAATTGCAGAAAAATAATAACATAATGATTAAAAAATATTACAAATTACTTAAAAATCAATCAAGCCAAGATCAACATATATAATAAAAACAAGCAAGTATCAATGCTATGATAGTTCATCGTGCTACATCATCACTTTTACGGCGAATATAATTATAATTCAGCAATTGTTTTCATATATTGCTGTAGTAATTAATCCTGTTACATATTCAACGGCGAATAATGTAATTAATTGTGATGCGTTGGTTTATGAAAGCATGATTATCTACTAAGCTGTTATTCAGCTGACTTCAGAAACGTGCAATCAGATATATCACCAATGCTGACTTTTTGACAACTATTTTCAGTATAGTGCTACAATTCATAGCCATAATACAAGGCGTGTGAATAATTTCTATCCGCCTTGTGTTCGCTCTAATCTTCCTGCTAACTCAATTAAAGTGCATGGAGTTAACTCCATTCCCATTTCCATCCAAAATGCCACATCCACAAGCTCCTTTAAACGTCATTTTAAGAGCAATTTACTTTCTCAACCGATTTACCAGTAATTCTCTTAATGTCTTGTCTTTTTCTGTTTGTTTGTTCAACCGCAGACCCTTGAATGTTTTCATTTTTTGTACTGTTTGCCGGCAACCCGCACCCCATGAGCTTGCTCCGCGCGTGTTGCCCCACAACTGCTTTTTAGGTTTTTCATTGATGCCATTCATTATATCTTATCTCAGGCTCACTTTTGTCCTGTCTCTTTTTTTCACATGGTTGGTTGTTCTACCGTGATCACATTTGACTGTCAGCAGTGGACACGTGATCGGATAGACTACTTGCATAAATAAATGTGTATGATATTGTTTCGCTAATTCTGCTATTTGTCATTATATCATGTATTATTGAAGTTGTGAAATAAATGTTTCTTGAATTGAAATTGAAATTGAATTGAATTGAACATTGAACATGTTTTACCGTGTATAAATAAAGCTATTATTATTAGATTTATTATTATAGTCGTCTCAAAATAAAGGGTAACTTGAACATAAAACAAGATTCAAACACAAAAATATAAAAAGCACCCATCAATAAAAGATAGACCATTAATAACTAAATATAAACTGGGCTCAAAAAGAAACTTATGATTTTTCACAAGGTCATATCTTAAAAACCAGTCCATAAAAATGAACCAAAATTACACACAGGATTACTTCAATACTCTACTCTAAACACATGTCAGTAACCAAACAGTTGTCCAACTGACACAACAGCAAAATGTAATGACACGGAACAGCTTCTTGAACCACATTCACAGGCGAATAATTGGCACACAACACAAAAAATCTGCGAGTAAATGGAATACATGGACAGGCTTTTACGATATGACCTTGTGAAAATTATAAGTTTCTTTTTGAGGCCAGTTTTAAACAAGTATTAAACAATTATCTATATATTTTACAATTTTTGAATACTAATCAAATCGCTATTAGTTCTTACTACTCGTACAAGCAGGTGTTGGCTGATCGATACCTATACATCGTTCTCACTAGACTATATTTGACCAAAAAGGACACAGGAGACAGGAAAGATTCGCCATAAAAACAAAACAAAAATAAGAGAAACGTTCAGATAAACTTGAGTTAATTAAGGTGTATGGGATTCAAGGAGCCATATTTTTCCAGTTGTAACAATTTGTTTGTGGTTCTTGAGTTAAGACCAATTATACATCCAAACAATAGTTTTAGGCGTTTCCCTCTTCCGAATAAAATTATGCACATGGGGCGGAAATGACATCCCTAGTATATCAAGCCTCATCTTCTTTATATACGCCATACTATCCCTCCTGTGTGTCAGCTTTATCTGTATCATTATTAGAGTGCAAGCACAGCTAGGCAATGCTCATAATTAAACTGCTGTAAATGAATCTAGAGGGAATTGAAACAATAGCAGTCTGAATGCAAATGTTGAAATAAACGTAACCAAAGGGCAACCACACACATGATACATATCATAAATTTTATTCTCATTTACCATTGGCAAAATGTAAATCCTATTTGTAAAGTTTTTTTTTGTCACGGTGCCCGAGAACCAAAGTCGTGGATGCTGCATTTTTCATCAGCAATTAATAAATTGACGGTGTGTGAGATTTATCTACCTTGGTGTGTGATTTTACTGCATTGGCGTGTGATTTTGATACCTTGACGTGTGAGCGTGAGAACGTGCCTGAATGCGTGAGAGTTGACAGCCCTGTTATGATTTATTCATTATATTGCCATATGCAATCATTTTGCACAAATAGTAAACACATTCAAAAAAGTAACTACAAACCTTAACTCAAAATCTATGCATCAAATTTTAAAGGTAAAATACCAAACAGAAGCTCAGAATTTTTTTTTGCGAATTTTGCAATATATCCCAAAATATATTGCCATGCTACAAACGTGTAGCCAATCAGAAACGGCGTTATAAGTGGCCATTGGCAGACTGTTTGTGTGGAGGGAGCGTAACCAAACTGGCTGCGGAGGAGACTAATGTTTATATTACTAGCAATACGTGTCCCAGGAGCTTAAAGAACTTCGCCCTAATATGGCATTCGTAAATACTTATATTAACATGTCACATGGAAAAAGGTAAGCTTATGATAATTATTATAATTGTCTAAAATTATGGCAGCATCTTTAAAAGAAGAGTAACAGTTTTGCTTTGTTGCTTGAACTGGTTGCTGGTATGTTTAGGTCTTCATTTCATGTATCCCCCACACACCCACATACACTATGTCGAAAAGCTGTTTACGCCACTGATTTCTTTCTATCCTGTGATGTCAATCCATAATATTTTGATAAACATTTCAATTTCATCTAGTTGGAGATCACATATTATTTAAATGACACTAATTTGATGTATCTGTCACTTGTACTTATAAATAAACATACAGTCCCGAGATTGACGGTAGCGGGCAACTTTGTCAAAATGTTTACATTCCGTTTTTACCATATTAATCTAGAACGACACGTTGCAAGAGTTAATAATAAACAGTATCTGTATTATCTGTACTCGTTATTATGCAGTACTGAATTATGACCACATATCAACCACCTTATTTATTGTTCATTTTCCACATAACTAAAAGGATTACCAGGTGACATGTCAGTATCATACGAACTTTTTTTAGCTTTCTACCCCCATCGTCACTGCTGATGCCAGGTACTGGAAATATAATAGGGTCGATAGTACTTGCCGTGTATTCTACAGGATGTAATGTGTCGGCATTATCTTCGTCCCTATTATCTAGGTCACTAACGGGCCGGATTTACGTTTTTCAAAGCCCTAGGTTAGGCTAAAGTTTAGTATTCTCTGTCTATTCTACCAACGTTACCGGTATAGTGTAACACATAGATCTGCCTGTAACGAACTTTTCATTCCAAACTAGTGCTTCATTAAAAGCTCCAACCATTGGGGTTAACCCAACCTGGATCCTTTTCTTTTATAATTGTCTTCCTTCTTCTTCTTTTTTTGGTTGGTTTTTTTGGGCCAGGTTTTTCTTGGGCGTTGGACCCGAGCTCATCTTGTCCCGTGGTTGATTCGGCCTTGAGATCACTGAGTGAATTATCGCCATTATGATCACTACCAGAGTGAACATTACTTATCGAATGATCATCAATGTGATCACCATCGGAGCGTTCATATCCAAGTGGCCTTATTCGCCGCTCGCGTAACTTCTCATAATATTGCACATTCGATTCAGTAGCGTGAAGAATCTCGGGGGTAACTTCGGTCAAATCAATGGGCTTCTCAGTACCTTTCTCCAGCGTTGAGGTAGAAAACGCTCTATCATATCGACCGATGACTTTGTTAATAAACATAAGACGCTTGGAATAGTTCCATCTGTCGCGTTCGTCCTCAAACGTGTTCCACTGCATCATGCTAGGTGTATAAGGTAAACCTATTGCTTGACAATACGCACGTAGAGTCTTTTCAGGGTGTTCTATGAGATCATCTGCATCAATGATTATCGGCGTCTGCCCTAGCGTGTTTGTAATATAGCAAAATAGTTCATAGAGTTCTTTGAATACTAGCCCGTGCGGTAAAAGATAAGCGATTGTTAAATTCATCACATGCTTCGCTACAAACGTCTGGAGAAGATTACTCATGGACAGAAAAACTTTGGCAGGATGTCGAATCAAGAAGGTATGTTTGTATCCAGACGGAAGATAATCAAAGTGACCTTGTACGGAATAACTAAGTTCCTTGCAGAAGATAACCCTCGTCCCATCAGTGTGTACACGTTCCAGCTCTTGCTGCACCCAATCGTAAGTAAACTGGCTTTCTGAAACCACCGGTGCTGCAACAGGTACAGGGATATCTACCTGGCGATCTGGTCCCAGATGGTAAGCCGCGGTATACATCTCGTGATAGACTTGGACGTCATCTCCAGATGAAGCGATGCAACGCTCAAAGGCAGTGGAAAGAGATCGTGGCGGAGCCCATAGGAGGACTCGAAGAGGGGTGGAGTCGTTGGTATTTGGCGAGCTGCATTGTGGCGTGTTCAGGCTACCTAATGAAACAATAAAGTGAAATGCAAGAAAATAAGCTAGATTGTTACAATCACGAATAAGTTTCATTACTGATTCTATTCAATAAATTACACACACCAAAAACAACAACCATGGCATAAGGGATTGGCCATAAATAAATAATTATTATAGACATATTACCGATTCCAATTTTACTGTGACGCAGTTTATTCATTAAAGTTATTACGTTGTCATGGTTTTTGTATGTTAACTAATTCTTACAAATATGTAATGATGAAATAATATATCACAAGTTGCAACATTTTTTTATTTTGCTGTATGAAAAGAATAATTAGCTCAACATTTTATAGTCTTTTCCTCCTGTATTGTGATATCACGATACACTAACAAAATTAATATTTTACAAACCTGAGGTCTTCACACTTTGTGTCACAGACGACTTATCGGGATCATTTTTATTGACGGTAATTCCACTCTCCATATTGAAAGGCGAACGAGTTTTTTCTCCCTCTCCCTCTCTTTCTTTTTGCTTCTTTCCGTTTTTCGAGCCAACTGGTGTTAAAATTACGATGGTACTATGTAGTTTCCTACTACAGCATGACGCTATAAAACTGATACATCTGTCCACCCCTCGTTTGATGGCGGCAATGACGCTATTGTAAATTATATGTGAAATAAATCAAAGATGATCGATATTCAAAGTAAACGTTTTCATACAGTGTCTACTTCGCACCATGTATATTCGCTGTAGAAGTGACGTAATAATCGGATTAACTACCATAGCAATAGATGAATTAGATTCATAAATTAGATTATAAATTGCACTCTAATACTTCAGGTTCGAGTGATCAGCATAATATGCAAAATTATTCTATAGAATTACGATACAGGTCTTTATCCCTGTTCTTTGCATAGGTACCGAGTGAGCGTTGTAGTGCAGGGCGATATATTATAAATATTGTATTCATCTATTGATATGGTAGTTAATTCGATTAATTACGTCACTTCTATGGCGAATAACAACTCACACCCTGGTGGTTCTCAACTTTAGTTTGGTGGGGATGGGACTCAGAAAAACTACCTGACATAAACCAAATGTGACAAAAAAACAGACCCGAAATGTTTGGACAATTTTCACAAATTTAGCTAAACACGATGACAAATTCGGCCTTTTTCGTAAAGATGTTGAAAAAAACTTTATTAAGCCAAATGTTTATGAAAATGAAGGCAATCAATAAACCAAAATGGCTGAAAATGCATCCCGAGTTAAAATAAATGGTTGCAAATGCACCCCAAATCTGCCTCACATCCCGTTCCATCATTTTCCACTAAGAACCGGTAGAACCCCACCCCCCACGAACTAACCACCATAATTTGCCGTTCTATGGCACGATTTAGGGTAAGGAATAATATGCTGTGTTTTTTAACATAGCACAAAACTGCACAAAAACACAGCAGTTGTGCGCCCTCTATAATTTCCGGGGTTGGCAATACCGTAAGAAACATAAGAAACAACTGCACTTGCGTTGTTTTTTTTCTGTTTCAAAACATATCAATGAGAGGTCTGGGGTTCGAGTCCCCGCACAGGCAGGTATGTCCGGAGTTTTTACTCTGGTATATCTGCCTATGCATATAATGTTTCCATTTGTAAATTCATGTTTAATTGTGCTAGTGTGCGATGCGTAATTCTTCTTTCCCCTATATCAATGATGTTTAATAAGCTAGACATGGACATGCATACTGTGTTTTTTGCTGTGTTTTTAAACGTATCACTGATTTCCCAATACCGAATAGCACTTGCTGTGTTTTTAGCTATATTTTAAAACATATCACCTTTATTTACCAGCTATTGGGCTTGCTTTATTTATTGCTGTTTCAAAACGTATTGAAAGCAGTGATACGTTTTAAAACACAGCAGAAAACACAACATGCATGCCCATATCTAGCTGGTGAAATATCATTGATATGTTTCGAAACATAGCAGCAAAAAACACGACAAGTATAAGTGGATATTGCCGGTTTGAGCTTGCTGTGTTATTTGCTAAAAAATATCACTGGTATTCAACCAGCTGGATAAGGTTAAAACGTATAATCGATATTCAAACAGCCAGATACATGCTTGGTGTGTTTTAGCTGTGTTTTAAAACATTTTATTTATTTTATACTTGCTGTGTTTTTGCTATGGTTCAAAACATATCAATGATATTTCACCAGCTATATATGGGCATGCTGTGTTATTAGCTATGTTTTAAAACATATCACTTTTATTTACCGGCTATTGTACTTGCTTGTTTATTGTTTTAAAACGTATGGGAAATCAGTGATACGCTTTAAAACACAATAATTTTCTTTCTGCTTCAATATAAAATGTGATAAAGACCAGTTGCAAATGCACGCACTTCCATTTGTTTGCTCAAATTTCTGACTAGAAATGATTACCTTTTCACAGACGAAATTAAATGGAAAGCATCCACACATTAAAATTGATAAATTGACGGTTTTATTTCAGTTAAAAATAAAGATAATAATAATAATACTCAGATGTACCTTTAGGAAGCGAAGAAAAAACCTCCCTGAACATACGCTGTAGAAGTGACGTAGTTAATCGGATTAACTACCATAGCAATGGATGAATACAACTGTGGCTGTATCGCCCCACACTACAACGTTCACGCGGTACCGATGCATTAATCCATAGATGTCAAAGAAATGCTAATCACTCGCATCTGTCAGATTAGTATTATTGAAAAGAGCAATATTGTATTCAATCTATGATTACAGGCATACACAGGTGATGAGTGCAACCTGCCTGTAGTGCAGCGCGGTACATTCAAAAATTGTATTCATCCATTGCTATGGTAGTTAATCCGATTATGACGTCACTTCTACGGCGTATAGCCTACATAATAATAATAATGATAATGATAATAATACAAAATGGCTCGGCTCAATAAAAACTCTGTTGCTTTAATCCATATGGATATTTAAAGGGCTGTGCAATAATTACGAGTCGTGTGGAAGGGAAACATGGGGATGACAGTCGAAGGAGGGAAGAGGAATTTTTAACAAGCTGGGAGGGGAAAGCGATTTTTGGTAAACAAAAATAGAAAAAAAAGGAAAACAGTACGGAAGCTCTAAAATAGGCAACACGTTTTCATGCTCGCTGCGTTTGCAATATCTATCTAGATCATTTAAGGTTTGCAAATTGGGATGTGTATGTGAGCATGCACAAGGGGGGGGGGGCAAAGCTTTTTGGCAGGCCTAGAAGGAGAAAAGAGATTTTTGGAAGGCCGAGAGAGTGTATGCATTTTTGCGGGCATTTTTGGGACGCCATTTAGAAATCCACCTGCTCGTATTTATTGCACAGCCCCATAACATAACGAAGCAGTTAATCCAACAGCTAATTGCATATAAATAGGGTTGCGGCCTCATACAATAGTCCCAAGTATTAATTAGTAGGTCCTACGTTTTATTTACCTTGTTAACCAATATCTCGGAATTAATGTTGTCTGCAGAGCATATCAATACAGTAACTCACTCTTGTAATGTTTTTATGTTTCAAGAGGGAACTTTGTATTTTTTCTATCCGATTTGAGGAAATTCAACACTGTGGCCGATGTAAACTGAAATATACAGTAATGGTCTTTATAGGACCAGGGAAAAGAAGATGTTATGATCACAACTAATCTTTAAACCAACTAATTTCTGAAGAGCACTGGATCATGCAGGGATAATTATGTTGCAATTTAAAGGTTTCATTTTTATGACCTTTACCTTCACAAAATAAACGCTATTTATATTATGCTACACAGTATAATGGGATGTACTATATATGAATATTTGACACATGACGACAGCTACTACATTACATGAATTATTCATACGAATTCTTGGGACTATCGCATTAAGCAGCTACGTTCGACTATATTTTATAAATACGTATTTATAAATCAAATTAAAATTAAAATGTACAGAAAGACCACCCGCTGTGTCGAAGGCCACTTCCAGACTTCTTGTGTACAAGCTGTTATGGTAGCGCGGAGGTGGTCACGTGAATAATTATTTATGAATACGTATTTATAAATATAGTCGAAGCATACTGTTAGGCCGCGACCAAAAATAGTGGAAGACAAAATTAAGTACTGTACGTTATTGAACATTTATATAAAACAATTGGTACATTTCTTACTATTAAGGAGAGCCAGAGAGAAGCGTGACCTAGCGGTATTTGCACTCACACATTGAGAAAAGTAAAGGTGACATTCTATTAAAGGGATCCCAAGGTTTTACTTTGGAAATATTTTTGTAAGACTTTTATTTTCGAGACTTACACCTACAACTCAAGAACAACAAGACCTACGGAAAAATGAATACGATAGAGGTTATCCACTTTACTCATGTGTGACTTCTAACAAAAGGCGCTGGTTCCCGTAGTATTCCTTATTCAAACCGATTCAATGCACGACCTCGGAGTTACCTGCAAGACTTTGGCGGGCTGTTTTGAAACAGTCATGGTTGCACATGCAGGTACTTCTTTTGAAAGTCCTAAACAAGGTATATCAGTCGCTGATAGGATATGCAGCTTATAGAACACGGATAACCTCTATTACTTTTGACTAAACATGTGTACTTTTATATCTTTAAACGAACAATAATTTAGCCAACCTTCAGGACACCAACAACCTTAATATGATTATGATTAACACGACAAGGACTTGATAACGTTGTATCCAATATAATTGTAATACAGACGCTTTGTGTGATTATTTGCAATCAAAATGCAACACATGATGCAGTCATGTCTACAGTAGAATTCATCTCGACCTTTGCAGGACTTAACCCCATTAAAAGCTATTAAACCAAGATAACACTCATTGAAACAGCTCAACTGATTAAATCGGATCTTCTCTGGTTGTGCACAAGTGACTGTTTTCATGTGCGATATCGCAATAAAGCTGGTATTCATAGCTTCAGTTGGGTAACCGATTATAAAGGAAACGAAAGGAAACAATGTTATGTGTGGCTTTGTTCACGAAATCAGACAATGTCGTGCTTTTTGTAAACCAGCATTCTTGAAAATGAGCAACATAATGATTTTTGACTTAACACGGTTTAGAAATAATTTCTTCAGATTTTTTGGTGTTATCTGTCGTTTACATGTCCTTCCTAAAACACAAAAGTACGACCCTCTCCAAACACCTAAATTAGCTAAAAATTTAGGACATGTTACAAAACTTTATTTTCTAGAACCTATTTAGAATAATTTAAATGTAGCTTTTACCGGTTTTTTGTGGCATCCTTCAGAAGTGAGCGGTCCGATACCAATATTTTCGGTCAAATCTCCATTCAAATAACACGGGGAGTTGGCTAGCTATGCCTTGCCCTCACTCATATTTTACAAAAGTACGACCATTTCTGAACATCTAACCTAGCTGTAATTTTAGGTCATGTTAGAGAAATATATTTGCTAGAAGTTTTGGAGAATAAATAAAATATTGGCTGGTTATTTTTCACACAGTGATGTTAACTATGCAAGTGTCCATTCTCCCAACATACATCATTTGTAGGGTCACGCGTCAATGGTGAGAGCACTGTGTATTGTGTATAGGAAAACGGACAGTAACTGCAGTATGATTAAGATGCACATGAATTATAGATTAATTACTAGAATCTCAAACATAATCGCATTAATATTTCCAAAGATCTTACGGCTCTTGAGTTAAGGCCAATAATATATCAAAACAAAAGTCCTGGGTCATTAATCCTCCCAGGAAAATCCACACACACTTGGGATCTCCTTTATAAGAACCCTTACTATTCCTCAGATATGTCAGCTACTGAAAAATAATAATTATTGTGTCTAAATATCTGCAAATACAACTAGGCCATGCTCCCTCCGACCTGCCTTAAACAGTCGAATCTGGTCATTTGGAAGAGAATCTGAATTTTGGATTTGAAAGATATAATATATAATATAATTAATCCACATGAAATTCTGAAATAAACTGTGTACAGCTGTACAGTTTCAGGGCATTTCAGGTGTTTTATGCGGATTAATTGGTGCATAAAATTAGGGCATTCTCTTCAATACACATTGAAAACACATAATGGTAGCCATAAATATATTGATATAAAAAATGAAAATGTAACATTATATTATATAATCCCACATTTAAAGATAATAAATATCAAAAGAAAATTCCCATCAATAAAAATAGATCATTATTAAATAATATTATATACAGTTAAATTCAGTAGAGTGTTAAAATACACATTGCACTTAAAAATAAAACAATTCTGATATAACAATTCAAGGGAATAAAATTGATTTTCTTATTCAGGAAAATGCAATTTTATTTTATGCATATATTAATGATATTAATAAAATCAATACCAATATGAACGGGTGTTGACTGATCGATGCGTCTATATTGTGCTCACTTGAACTATTATTATGGATCCGACACAATATACACCCATTAGAGAACTTTGAGTTCAAATTTTTGTGGTAACAATTTGGATTAATCCTAGCAAGGACTGAAACAAAGACACATGTGATAAAACGTGACCAACAGGTCAGTTGAAGACTGTTGATATTGAAAACCGACAATAGCAATATTTTGTATTACCTAAACCTTAATTTCTGATGTTAAGTAACATTGCCGGTGATTGTTTGATTCTCCGCTTAATGAAAATCAACGTACTTCTTAAAGTCATGAACATTGGACTTGCACGGTCGGTGCAAGAATGTTGTAATTAACATTTTGGATAAAATTGAGCTATTAAAGGATTAGAAATGTAGCTAAATGCGCACATTTCAAGCTATTTTACAAGTTTTAAAAGGAATTGATACAATTTTACATAAGTTCCCAGAAAACACAAAACGTTTTCGTTCTCAAAAGGTTATAAAAGGTTGTCAGAAAACGTTTAAATATCGGGTTATATAAAGGGTATATTAGGCCTAAGAGTATAAAACGTTTTCATAACCTTAAAAAACATTTTTTGATAATCTACTGCTCAGCAAACAAAAATATTTTACAGAAAACGTTTAAATGTCGGGTTAAATAAAGGGTATAAAACGTTTTAATAACATTCCAAAAACATTCTTGAAAACTTGATACAAAACATTCTAAACAAAAATATTTTGCAAAATGTTATTTACGTATTGACACAATATTTGGCAAACATGTTTGCAAAAATAGTTTACAATAACATTTTTTTGAAAACATTTAAAAATATTTATTGGTAGAGTTTAAACCGTTACACACAACTAAATACTGTTACACACAAAAAAAAACATTGTTGTAGTGTGTTTTCATACAAAACGTTATCATAACCTTTATATAACCCGACATTTTAATGTTATTAAAACGTTTTTATCTAAACCAAAAGCCAAAATATAACTTATTTAAAACGTTTTAAAACGTTTTTGTGTTTGCTGGGTAAACAACACTTTAAAAAAATGAAACCTTAAAAAGGCTTCAGAAAGTGTAACATTACACACACATAAATTATTAGCATAGAACCTCATGATATAGCAAAATAACCTCAGAACTTTGTAATATTTACCAAACTATGTAACATTTTAAATAGTTTGGGTAACATTTACGTGTGTATATTTCCTGTGTGTACACAAATGCAGATACGATATTCGTTATTGCACTAACTCCCCGAACTGTTTTTCACGAGAAAAAGTAATAAAGCCGTCATCCCTCAGAAATATTGTTTATGCAAATTTGAAATATAACATTTTGTATTACTAGTTAAATGTGCATGTCGTTCAGTGGTATAGTCAAAGGGCGGGGCAGCGACCCATCGATACATAACATGCTATCAAAAACTCGATAGTTAGCATATGTGCTTACTATTGGGCGCTTTTAAAACATGCAAACATGAAGTGCCCATCCACAAAAGTGTAAAGGGTTTTGAGCAAATCATAGATAGATAGATAGATAAATCGTAAATCTGCAACTGTGTGTCTCAACCCTATTAGCCCAGTTGGTAAAACGCCGGACTTTGGACTTTTCAAAAGCGCTCGATAGTACGCATATACGCTAACTATCGAGTTTTTACTGAATGGTTAATGACATTTTGACATCGTATCACATGAAAATGGGCTAGGCTAATTATAATAAAATTATAAAATTTCAGAAAAAGTAAGACTTTTGAAGGTGAAACCAGCGTGACAGGGTTTTGCTCTGTTGTTTGAACCAGTTGTGTCATGGGAGGCTACTTCATTGTTCCTCCCTCTAGAAAGTTGTTTATATCAGTTCAAACTGTGTAGACTCTTATTCATCTGGATATGTTGAAATTTAATTTAAATCTACCTATTTTGACGGACGAACCGACGTTGCGATTGAAACCTTCAGTCTTCAGCTGGGTTAAGGTCATTTGCGTCAAGGTCATTTGCATCACAACCTAGCTGAAGACTGAAGGTTTTAGTCGCAACGTCGGTTCCTCCGTCAAAAATAGGTATATCTATCTGGTTGACTAGATTTAAATTAAATCTTAATTTAGTTTGTATCAGTTATTTCTTTCTGTCATGTGAAGTCAAATATAGATATCATTTTGAGTAATTTTGCAGATCAGCATTATATCAACTATTGTAACCTAGTTTTTAAACTTTATTTGAGAACCTTAGTTTGATAAAATAAATTGTTTCCAATGACGTGAAAATTAGGTAAAACGTAACAGTTCCCCGAACGTCCCATACCAGTACATACACCCTCACATGGTACTCCATATTTTATATCCCAGTACACAAGACTAACATAATGGTACTTCCTATTTTAAGCCATCGTATTTTCTCATATTGACACCCATAACAGTTCCATTGTTTTATACTTATAGTAAATGGCTAATTTATGGCTTTGTAGTACATGTCGTTTTTACATATTGCTACTGGCGCCCAGTGTGTCTCGTATGGCATTATGTTTCAATGCTTAAAAGGAGACGGTTTATACAGTATACAGGATTCGTCAGTATGCAGGATTATGACGATATTTACTTTACCCATCTTCTTCTCTGTTCATTTCTAAAGAACTAGAATGCTTATCATGTGACCTGTCATGTGACCTGTCAGAATCATATATACGAATATTCTGATGTTTCTATTGCATCATCACTGTTAAAGCCACTTGAAGTATCATCCGATGAATCAGAAGTTCCATTTTTACCAATGGTGCTCGTAGCTTGCTCCGGTGGATGCAATTTACCTTCATTGTCGTGGTCACTAAAGTCTACATCACTTGTTGAAGGATCATCAATATGATCACCATCGGAGAGATCATACTCAAGTGGCCTTAATCGCAGCTCGAATAACTTCTCATAATACTGAACACTCGATTCTGTTGCGTGCAGAACCTCGGGGGTAACGTCGTTCAAATCAAGGGGCTTCTCCGTACCTTTCTGCAACGTTGAGGTAGAAAATGCTCTATCATATTGGCCGATGACTCTGTTAATGAACATAAGACGCTTTGAAAAGTTCCATCTATCGCGTTCCTTTTCTAGGGGGTTCCACTGCATCATACTAGATGTGTAAGGTATACCTATTGCTTGACAATACGCACGTAGAGTCCTTTCAGGATGCTCTATAAGGTCATCTGCATCAATGATTATTGGCGTCTGCCCTAGCGTGTTTGTAATATAGCAAAATAGTTCATAGAGTTCTCGGAATACCAAGCCGTGCGGTAAAAGATCAGCGATTGTTAAATTCAACACATGCTTCGCTACGAACTTCTTGATGAGATTATTCATGGATAAAAATACTTTGGCAGGATGCCGAATTAAGAAGGTATGTTTAAATCCAGATGGAAGGTGATTAAAGCGACCTTCCACGGAATAGCTAAGTTCCTTACAGAAGATAACCTTCGTACCATCAGAGTGCGTACGTTCCAGCTCTTGCTGGACCCAATCATAAGTGAACTGCTTTTCTAAGACCATCTGTGCTGCAAAAGGTACAGGGATATCTACCTGGCGATCTGGTCCCAGATGGTAAGCCGCGGTATACATCTCGTGATAGACTTGGACGTCATCTCCAGATGAAGCGATGCAACGCTCAAAGGCTGTGGAAAGAGATCGTGGCGGAGCCCATAGGAGGACTCGGAGGGGTGGAGTCGTCGGTTTTGGCGAGTTGTATTTGATGGCACGGTGTGGTTTGTTTAAGTATAAACCTACAGTGAAATAATGCAAAAAGCAAAGACTGTTAACGTTCACCAAAAACATCCGTACTAAAAAATAGTACTAATGTTCATTGTGAATACGCAATGTTTTCGAAATGACTTGTGTATAGTAAATCATTGTGTTCATTGAGCACAAATCTTTCCCTCGAGGGGAAGAGGCAAATCATACTTGTCACGGATAAACAGTGTGTCCCAATAGATATGTCCTTCTACAGGTGAGCAAAATGTAAAAATCAATAAATCAATAATAGAAAATTGAAAGCCTGTTTACTCTCTTAATCTTTGTAAAATTTGCATTAATTTGGTTCTGGTTTTTAAACAAACGCCTATCATGTAATCACACCTTAATCCAATTTTAAATTCAAGTTCTTCCTAACACCTTCATTACCGAAAAAACATAGTTTCTTACTTGGTGAGAAAATGTTAAAATCATTGAGTAATTTGGGGGTTACTTTGCCATAACAAGTTTTTTTTAATGTAAATAGCATTTCTAAGATTAGTCAATTTTAGAGTGATTCCTTCACTGATTCACAAAACTTATATTGAATGATGAAATTCATTTATACCAATCTAAGTTATTGTCTACATATCATAATATCATAAAAACAGCTGAATAGTTTACAAACCTTGGAAGTAGCAATGGAACCCAGCGTAGTTTCTGATAACATGAGCATTCTCTGTATTCTGCACACTCGGTATCACAACAACCATAGAGGAAGACGTTTTCTCATCGTCAGAATCATCTTCGTTGACGGAGATTCCACTGTGCATAATGGCAGAAGAACTTGTTTTCCACTCTCTTTTCCTTCTTCTTGTTAGTTTCGTGCCGACTGGTGCTCATTTGCGAGAGATCAGGAGGTTTACGCTGGTTTCGCTAGGCACTAACTCCCTTCAATAACTAACTGTATTCCTATATAAGAACAAACATAACAGTTGTTGATGAAATGAATTCATATACCAGTAATTAACATTGGACTTCAAGAGAAAACAGCATGCCGCTGTACAAATGATGCTGTGCCACCTGTTCAACCGCCGTGTGATGACGTTATTGAATATGAGAAATCAAAGTCGATCGATATTCAAACTTCCGTAGGTTTGCATCAGAATGTTTTGCATTTTACTCGGCAATAATGTAGTTTATAGATAATGCATCGATGTAATAATTATATGAATATTTGTCTTATTTCATGGTATCAAGAAATTAGTTTTGGATAATCTAAATTAAATAAAATAACATCAATTAACATTAAGCGAAAATTGCATTAATTTTCAAAACAATGAAAAGGTTAAAAATCCATTTTTATACCATTTGAGAAATTCTCAATTTGTTGAATTCTTTCAAAGTACATTTGTATTTTCGTCTATGTTCATGATTTTGGTCAGATCCCAAATCAAATGGACGTATATAAATGTCCAGCACCTAATACCAGGGAGGATGAGCTGTTTCATGTTAATTAACAGTCATCTATAATCTAATGTTCTATCAATAAAATATCATAAGAAAACAAACTATTTATTAATGTTTATAATAATATTTCACTAATCATATTTAGTCTTTCTTTATCCTTGATATTTTACAGATTTTACTGAATAAAATAAACACTTCACGTAAAGTATCTGGCATTGCACAAATCAGGCGTAAGTGGACCAATCTCTAAATAGTTCAAAGTCATTAAATTGATCAATGACAGAATATAAATAATTTTCCAAACCAAACAATGTTTTTTAACTAGTTACCGTCTTGAACTTCCAAATTACATGAATTACACTGTTAAACCAATCGTGAACTGATCGTTGTATGGATAGATGGTCACAATTTGTTATGTAGAACTCCCAAAAACAGAACTTAAAGTTTACACAACAGATCCATTAGTTATATTTGAGCATGTTAAATCAAATTGAAATATTAATAAACAAATAACTCCAAATATATGACCATGAAACATCTGACAGTTATTTAAATAATTGTGTCTAGAAAATTATTTATAAGTTACTTTTTGCGAGGTTTCTAATATTACATGTATTAAAGAACGCACAAAAAGTAACTCATAAATAATTCTAAGGGGTACTACACCCCTTGATAAATTTGGGACTATTTTTGCATTTTTCTACAAAAAAAATAACACACTGGTAACAAAAGTTATGTTTATTATACATACTGCAGTTACTGTCCGTTTTCCTATACACAATACACAGTGCTCTTTCCCATTGACGCGTGACCTTTACAAATAGCCCTACGTTAACAGTATGGGGATATGACTAGTTAACGTCGCTGTGTGAAAAATAACCGGCCAATATTAAAAGTACTCTTCTAAAGTTCTAGAAAATATAGTTTTTAACATGTCCTAAATTTTAGCTAATTTAGATGTTTGGAAATATTCGTACTTTGGTGTTTTAGTTAATGTTATAGGTAATAGTACATTGCCTAGTTAACGTCGCTGTGTGAAAAATAACCGGCCAATATTAAAAGTACTCTTCTAAAATTCTAGACAATATAGTTTTGTAACATGTCCTAAATTTTTAGCTAATTTAGGTGTTTGGAGAGGGTCGTACTTTTGTGTTTTAGGAAGGACATGTAAACGACAGATAACGCCAAAAATATGAAGAAATTATTTCCAAACCGTGTTAAGTCAAAAATCATTATGTTGCTCATTTTCAAGAATGCTGGTTTACAAAAAGCACGCCATTGTCTGATTTCGTGCACAAAGCCACACATAACATTGTTTCCTTTCGTTTCCTTTATAATCGGTTACCCAACTGAAGCTATGAATACCAGCTTTATTGCGACATCGCACATGAAAACAGTCACTTGTGCACAACCAGAGAAGATCCGATTTAATCAGTTGAGCTGTTTCAATGAGTGTTATCTTGGTTTAATAGCTTTTAATGGGGTTAAGTCCTGCAAAGGTCGAGATGAATTCTACTGTAGACATGACTGCATCATGAGGGACAAGGAACCCAGTTACTACACTGGAATCCCATTGACTCAAGACAAGCGGTACGTTATTTATGATAAGAAAAGAGGAACCGCTAGAATATACCTCTTTTCTTATGATAAATAACGTACCGCTTGTCTTGAGTCACTGAAATTCCAGTGTAGTAAGTGGATATCCTTGCTCCTATATTATACATAACCTTTGTTACCAGTGTGTTATTATTTTTTGAGAAAAAATGCAAAAATAGTCACACATTTATCAAGGGGTGTAGTACCCCATACAAAGTATCAATCATTATGGTTTTCTTCTGATATTTACTGGATGAAAATTATTGCTTTTATTTGGCCAGGAAAATTTATTTGAAATTGAAAATGTGAAGTTCACACAAGTTTGGCACAAACTTGTTAATGTACCAACGAAAACGGATTTACTAATCGATGGCCCCATTTTTTGCCCAGTGCGCTCTACTTACCAGCCACTGGTGCAATTTGATCATTATGTTAATTGTTTATATATCGAACATTTTGACACCTCTTTTGTCAAAATCGGAGCTGAAGATTTGACCTCTTTTTTGGAAATTAGTAAATAAGTCAAGAACGCGAACGGTAGGCCTACATCCTAGATTGGGCGACAACCTGCCAACATTGTTTTAAAAGTGGCTGAAAAGAACAAAAAATTGGTCATTTTGCCGAAAGGTGGGGGACACGTTCCCCCTGTCTATAAATTTCAAACTTGCTTAAATTGCGTTATAAAGCATACCAATGTAGGCCTATTCCTCTATTCATAAAAGAATTCAATTAGAAATACATGTATAATACCCCCTCCCTGCATTTCAAGCCGGATCGGCGCTAAGTACATTTATGCCGATTCCAACGGTACAAAGAAAGCTTTGGTCCTATCCGATACTGATTTGACAGCAAAACACTTACCTATTAAAATGTAGTAATTGAAGACGATGTTCTTTAAGAAGCAACCTAGTTACACTGATAGACTACTGAATCGGTCGGTGATCACGTCGTCTGGACGTGAATTTCTTCCACATTAAAGCCTATAGCTACAGCTGAACTTGTAGGTGACAAAATAATGATGAGTACTACACGTAGGCCTGGTATAGTTCACAACTACTGCATCCACAAAACACAGTTTATCGATGCTTTCTACTATTAGGCTGAGTTTGAGAAAAACAAACCGTTCTGAAAACCGTCCATATGTTATGCTCGAGTAAACAACAACAAAATTCACAGTGTCAAAAACACAAACATTGATCTTAACTGTTGTTCTATACAGTACACACAGTCATTGTACATGGTGAACTAGTATGTAAGGTATTTTTAACCTGTGGGTTATTGGTATTTTGGTCTTTCAAGATCATAACAATAGAAACTTATATCTCTTTAACTTTGTATTCAATAGGTATATATGCTCATTCGTTTTAATATGCTGAGCTGTCACTTGTCACAATAAAGCGTCACACTTCGGTGACCATCATTTCCAATAATTGTATAAGGCTACTCTGGACAAATCAACAGGGTAAAGTTGTGCACGTTCCAATGAGTCCAGTAGGGCCTAACTTATACAAGATTGAACACGATATTGCAATTGAATTTCTGACACTTTATCGTATTGGTTGGGCTGAACATTTGTTGGACGTTAACTATTTTTAACATGTACGCATATATGGCATATGGATTTGTTTTGATTATATGAATGTAGGCCTATATAAAGAGAAAAAAAGACATAATATACTTCAAGTTCAAACTGCGAGTTTGTAGTAAATGTAAGATAATAATTGAAGACAACATAAGATAATAATGTTGATTGAAGACGGTTTATCTTGAATTTAAATTTATTTCTTTGTAATTTATTTCACCATATTTCAATAGAGTTGCCTACCAGAGTTTATTTTCAGCAGGGCTCTAGACACATAACATCAACATTAATAACATAAGCGCTATCAAACAATAACATATACATTAGAGAACATTATATAGTTGATAACACATTGCACAAATTAATTACATTCTAAGAAAATAAGTCATTTATAATTAGGCTATGATAAAAGATTTAAAAAAATAGTTAAAATGAGCACAATTTGTAGCCCATTTGTAGCTAACGTTACCACGATTACGCTGCCACAATAGTATGATAGATACAGTTTATAGTTGTTTTAATATATCTATAACCGAAATATAAGTCACAAGAGGAATTAGTAAGTTGTAGAAGTAATATTTAAGTGTATGTAACCATAAGACGATCCCAGCAAACACAAAAATGTTTTTAAAACGTTTTAAATAAGTAATATTTTGGCTTTTGGTTTAGGTAAAAACGTTTTAATAACATTAAAATGTCGGGTATATAAAGGTCATGATAACGTTTTAAAACGTTTTGTATGAAAACAAACCACAACAATATTTTTAAATGTTTTCAAAAAATGTTATTGTAAACTATTTTTGCAAACAGTTTTACCAAATATTTTGTCAATACTAAAATAACAATTATGTTAAAATATTTGAACCCAGCAAACACAGAAATGTTCTTAAAATGTTTTTTCAAAACATTTTACTAACACTTAAATGTCGGGTTATATAAAGGTCATGAAAACGTTTTTAAAACGTTATTGTAAATATTTTGGGCAAACATTTTTCACAAAATATTTTTTCAACCCCAACTTTCTGTTTTGAATGTTTTGTATCAAAATTTCAAGAATGTTTTTGGAATGTTATTAAAACGTTTTTATACCCTTTATATAACCTGACATTTAAACGTTTTCTGTAAAACATTTTTGTTTGCTGAGCAGTAGATTATCAAAAAATGTTTTTTAAGGTTATGAAACCGTTTTATACTCTTAATTTACCCTTTATATAACCCGACATTTAAACGTTTTCTGACAACCTTTTATAACCTTTTGCGAATGATGTCGAAAACGTTTTGTGTTTGCTGGGATGTTAACTTGACAGATCTCCAATCATAACTCTACTGCCGATATTCAATCATAACCCTACTGTAATGGTTGATACGACATATACAATTAGAATATGTGTGGGAGTAGGAAATGGAATCACTCTGATTGGCCTAAAGTTATGGTATGTCAGCAGGAACATAATAGCTTCCTGTCTATGAAGCCTATATGACAATGGACACCAAACATGGCCTAAGTATGTGTGATGTCAATGATGCGAGGTTATGCATTTTCTTGGGCTGAGAAATCATCATGTCTTAGAACCAAACAATAATATAATAACTGTAGCAACATCATTCAACTAACCCAATCTTAATAAGGGCGTGGAGTTAACAGCATGAGCAAGATATGGAAGAGCAGCCTGCCTAGAAATCTTAAAACCTAACTTTTCATCACCACAGTCGAATCAGTTCTGATGTATGGTGCAGAAACCTGGACAATTATATCTTCGTGTCAAAAATTGCCGTGATAGTACGGCGAATCCTAGCTCTCGTTTTTCAAAAGCTACGCATGGCGATTTAGTTCGAGATAGGCCGAGCGACTCAGGCTAAGCATACCATATGCACACGATATGAGATACCACATAGCCTGCAACAGAGTTTCTATTCTATGTTTTTACGATTTGCGCATGATCAAGTACCCCATATGATATTGCCATTACAAGAAAATTCGATTTTTGTCAGGTAAACCCCAGGTTTTGTTTCCAATACACTAACTGGAAATGCAATACACTAATTAGCGGGGATTGCTGTTTGCTGTGGATATATTTAACTGCATTTTATCCGTAACGATTTTGAAATCGTTCGTCAAAATTGTGATATATTAAACTGTTACAATTATATAAAGGAACACGTGTACAGAAAGATGCTGAATGACCTGGATTTTGCTGATGATATTGCCCTGCTGGAATCTTCCATAGACCGGGCCCAGTCACAGCTTACTAGGACTGCAACTGCAGCAGCAGATCTAGGCCTGGTCATCAGCGCACCTAAGACAGAATATATGACTGCAAACTGTAACGCCCAACCAGCACTTGAAGTCTATGGTAGTACCATCAACCATGTCACAGACTTCAAGTATTTGGGTTCCAAGATGGGCTCTAGTGTTGGAGACCTAAAAAGAAGAGAAGCACTAGCCTGGGCAGCTTTCTGGAAACTGGAACGCCTTTGGAGAAGCCCGTCCTTGCCAATCGAAACAAAAATCAAGCTGTTTCAGACAACGTGTGTTACTGTCTTTCTGTACGGGTGCGAGTCATGGGTAATTACCAAGGACATGGAAAACAAGATCAATGCATTTGCAACATCTTGCTACAGAATCATGTTAAACATCAAGCGTGTGGATCGGATTCCAAATGAAACCATCTACAACCTGACCAACACCACTCCACTGGTTGCCAGAGTCAAGATTCATCAAGTCAAATTTCTCGGCGATATACTGCGTCTTGAAGATGGCGAGCCTGTGAAAGAATATGCGCTTTATATTCCACCACATGGGAAGAGGAAACCGGGACGGCCACGCACACTGTACTTACAGTATGTCCAGCACCTCCTGGGAGATACTGAAGGGATGCTGCAGCCAAACAAAATTGTTTCGCTTGCCCAAGATCGCATTAGTTGGAGAAAGCTTGTATATAGTCGCCTGCTCCGCAGTCGACTGATGATGATGATGATGATACCACTTTCTTTATCTGCGTCAATAATAGAATATTGATTTCAATCGAATTGAATACATCTCTCCATTTTGAGTTTGTACTGCACCACTGAGCGATCTAGCGATCGATTTCTAGCCAATCAGATGGGACTCCTTTTCTTGCGTTCGGTGAAATACCAATCGCCGCGCCCGTAGCTCACCAACGGAGTATTAAGTTTATATTTATAATATAGGGTGTCGACACTGTGTAGGGTACACTGGAAGCATAGCCGTACTTGCCAAACATCGCTTACGTGGAATTTGGAGCCGAAAATCAATTTTACCAATACTTTTGTACGTAGCCAGAAACTTTACGAGGGTGCGGTCACATTATGACGACATAGCGATATTACGTGGGAAAGTTTGTACTTATTCTTGGTATAGACATGATAGAAAAGACCCATTATCTCAACGCTCTTCGTATTTCGTGTTACAAACAATGGCACTGTAGAACGGCAGTTAATTTGATATCCAGCAATATGAAAGCTTCAGGGATGTATAATGGGCGAACCTGGTTTGGATTCCAGAGGGAGTGTGCCTGTAAGAGACACAGCCATCAGAAAAGGACCAGCTCAGATCGTGCGCCAAATAATAAAATTTGCGGGAATTATAAAAACATACAGTGGCCTTTTTAGATTTGATACGGCGCCGAAGATTTCAGCTGTTCCATATTAAAACTTAAACCCTGTTTCCAGACGATAATTTGTATGTTGTTACAAGGAATTCAAAGTAATTTTATCATCAAGGGACCATACGACATTGATCGTGAGCCAATCTGCATTTTGTTGCCTGCATAAATGAAATTCTGAAAGGACCATGACCTGATATTTTTGATAATTTCTTGGTAAGCTTAAAACGCATTGAAAACGTCAAATTGCAGTCACAAAATATATAATATAAATAAATCACCAAAGCGAATGGTAACGTAGGTATGTGGAAACGAACTGCATTAACAGTAACAAAGTATGTGCGCAAAGATTTGTCTTTGGCATGTCACTTTTTTGAAATATCACCAAAAACATCAAATTGTGGACAAAACGCCCCAAAATTTAAAACAAACACGAACCTTCAAAAATAAATACATATATTCGCTTCGCACTCGGCGGCCCAGTCACTATCTACCGCTGTGATTTGTGCTAACTCGTTATTTCCCCTCTCCGGATACCTGTATTTCAAGTTCGCCCATACCCCCACGCCTTAACAGATGAGAAAAAAAACAGATACAAAAAGATATTTCCTGACCGTAGACACCAGTGCATTATGAGTTTGTAGATGAATCACAGTTATACTGCCCTCTTTGTTCATTTATTACAGGTTATTACTATTTTGAGCAAGCTAGTAAAAGCTTTCAGCGCCATCACATTCCATTTCATTTCGGCAATGTCATACTCTAGAATTGGATGATTATATTATGTACGCTATAAGGAAAGCCGCCTACCTTGATTTCAGTGATGAACACAAATCAGAATTTAATAAAAACTTATATTATAATTAACTGTCCATCAAATACAAATTACCCTATTGGTCCAGATTTAGCGATCAGCAGTTTCAGAACATATTGTATTATAAAATAAAAAAACACATTTTTTTCCCAAAGTTCACCGTTTATACTATGAATAGCATCATCAATTATTTTTGCTATTCATAAAAACAACATTTGGTAAAAATCAATATGCCCTAACATGAGAATGATTACTAATTTCTCTCAATTTTCATCTGCTATTGCGATGATTTATTAAAGGTTTTATTAAGTTATCTGCATTGTTTGGTCCATTGCTTTTCAATAATTATACTCATCTATATTCTTTATATGGTTCTTGTTGCTTTTATTACTAAGTTACAAAGCATGAACAGTATGAATTTGGAAGAAAGTAAGAAAGAAAAGAAACATTCTACAGTTTGTCAATTCTCTATCTAGAAATTACAGCTCCTATACGAGGTTTGTTTGTACTTGCACGCGCTCTTTCTTTTTTCATTCATAAGATTAATAATAAATATTTATCACTATCAAACTGTGACTAGTTCATTGTCTTTTAAACTTTAATCGGAGTAAAACAAATAGCTATTCCTGTGTACGTCCACTCCTTGTTGGATATGCGATAATTGACTCGGAGGATTATGGGAAGTCGCGTGCATTCATCATCGCTAAATAACGCGAGAGAAGACGATAAAATGCAGCATTAGCTGCCGCCGGCCATCTGACTCCACGGTCCGTAAGAAATGTAACACTGATATTCTGTGTCAGATACTACCAAGCCATGTAGAAAAGGCTTTGATGTTGCCTTCTTTGCAATAAATGTACCTACGATATATTTTTCCCTTTATTGAAATTTTTAAGCACCCACTAACCCGCGAAGAAATATCATCAGCGATGCCAAGGAGTCCGCCATGTTTGATCGTCTGCTGAACTGTAACACTAACAAGGTAAGTTGAATGTCTCCAAACGTTTTTCTCAAGTTACGAAGCAAATGTGGATTTTAACTGCTGCATTAAACGACCAGAACGATTTAACAAATTAACATTTACAGCATTTATTTTCCTTTTCTGCACAAAATAAAATCACACATGCACTACTATTATAATGTTTGCAGTGTGAAGCTTGTGGAGCTTGTGCTGCAGTATAGCCTACATAGTGACGCGGATACCAGAAATAATGGTAAATCAGATTCTTTCAATTGATGATCAATGTTTTTAAGATATTTTCCTAAATTTTAATCATGAATGCCTGTCTGATGACAAGGACAGATTGTAGATATATACCATTTTATGTTTCATTACGTGAAGGATATAATATTGAAGTAATTATGTGTATTTTTTAAGAAAATAAATCTAGTCCGGTGTTGAACTTAAAGGCACTTATAGATATCAACAAAACATTATGGATTGGCAACTTTGATGCAAATATTGCTTGATGATTCTTACACCTACGTTTCAGTAATAGGTATTCGTCTATCATCATTATTAGCTTACATTTTTGGATCAGATAATGAATAAACGTCACGTATCTGAATAGTTTCTCAAATAACAAAAAACTTGATCAAGATTATAAGATCTGGGGTGCATTTTATTTACATTTACGATGTACCATTAGTCATAAATTCATCGTAAGTCCCAAACCATGCACCGTAACTACACAAAATATTTATTCAGTTAGAGTGGTGATGGGTTTTTGGACTTTACAATGGGTTTATAGGACTGAGGCATAGTAGTAAATAAATAAATGTAGATATTTATAGAGTAATGAAAGCGCTCACAGTTTACATTTATTTCGCTACCACGTAGATATTTAACAACATTTAGGAACCAACAATAACAACACCAGTATGAGTACCCCAAACAGCTCCCAAGTTACATCCTGGGTGGAGTGGGACAATCTAGATAAAGTGTCTTGCACAAGGACACAACGCGTTGGCCCTGACCGGGTTCAAACCCCCAAATTAAGACCATGAGTCGCCCAACATAACCGTTAGGTCAAAGTGCTCTCAACCCAACAAAACGTTTTCGACATCATTCCCAAAAGGTTAGAAAAGGTTACCAGGAAACGTTTAAATGTCGGGTTATATAAAAGACATATAAAGGGTATAAAACGTGTTCATAACATCAAAAACATTTGGTGATAACCTACTGCAAACATTCTAACATTATGTTATTTAAGTGTTGACAAAATATTTAGCAAAGAATGTTTGCAAAAATATTTTACATTAACATCTTGAAAAATGTTAAAAATATTGTTGTAGTGTGTTTTCATACCAAACGTTTTAAAACTTTTCCATGATCTTTATATAACCCGACATTTAATGTTATTGAAACGTTTTGATCTAAACCCAAACCCAAAATATAACATGTTAAAACGTATTAAAACATTTTTGTGTTTGCTGGGAAATGCACCCCTCAATTTGGAGTGCATCGATTACTGTCTCCATCGAAGTCTTATATTGTATAGGGAGTTAATTAAATCACTGTGAGATCCGTGTGCCAAGGCAAGATTCATTCTTACCTTTCTAAAACACCCATTCATAAAACGACTGTCATATCAGTACTCTCATGTGTCATCACAATTATTGGATTGCCATTTGAAAAGAGACGAAAAGAATTAAGTTGACCCTACATCAGGACGAGCACCCCCTTCCTCCCATCACAAATTAAGGTATGGCGAAATCTATGTACATTTCATTGTAGAAATGTTAGAGCAGGTTAGTCACCGCTAATGCAATCTTTTGAAATATTAGTGCTATGTTTAAATGAAATGGTTTAAGTATACTGCTTAAGTAAAATAAGAATGCCTATATGGAGTATCAAAACTAAAATGACATTGAATGCGGAACGTCATAGATGGGAAGTCGATGATGAGGCAAGGGTCGCTGAAAAAAGACACTGCATTGTATTACCTCTGAATGCTGCCCGTTAAGCAATTTATAGAAAACTAAATAAATATAAAAGGCCAAATATTAATCAAATCAAGTAATGACACTTAATAGTGTTAAAAGCATTCAATTGTCACTATCTAATACAGATCTTGGTTTAACAAGACACGGCTATGGCTGTGAATTTTGTTTAGATATGACAGCTGAGGAAACAGCATAAGCACATAATGAAGATATAATTTCGTTACATGAGTTGAAGTGCCTTATAAGAGTAAAATGGCGTTGGACAGGTTATTTGAAAAAGCCTGACAAAATAATAGTTGTTTGGGCTTATCTTTTGGCAAGTTGATGAAATTGATTTAAATTGACCCTACATCACTCCTTTCCTCCCATCACAAATTAACGTATAAGTAAAGATTGAAACTTGGTAACTGTTATTATATTAGAGCAGGTTAGTCACCGCTACTGACCGTTTAAAATCCTATACGAGTATATTTAAATGACAGCCCATTTACATGGCGTATCAAAACTAAAGCATTATTGAACACGAAACGTCGTAGAGGGGACGTTGATATGAGACAAAGGTCACTGTGCAAGATAGAAACAGCATGCTGTACATGAGACTATTGCCCTTTATACAAGTTATATATAGAAGACTAAAGTCTGTGGCAAAATAATATGTCAAAGCAAGTAAATGACACTTATGTTATGTTCTGAAAAGCATTAAATTGTCGCTATCTATATTAGGGTCTTGGTTGAACAAATTATATGGTCTTTACTCTCAGACGCAGACACGGCTGTAGCTGCGAGTTTTGTTTAGATTTGACAGCTGAAGAAGCAGAATAACCACACAGAGAAGATTTAATTTCGTTACATGAGTTGAAGTACCTTATCAGAGTAAGATGGCGTTTGGGCAATCTGTCAACGAGGCAACATAACATAATAGAGTAAAGATAACAGATTATTTCAAAAAGGCCTAACAAACTAATAGCTGAATAGGGTTATTTTTGCAAGTTAATATGACAGAACGCGACCATCGCTTATTTGAATACTTTTGAATCTCAAAAAATATTTTAAATGCGTAGCTTAGTAAAGTTAAAGTTTCCATGTCGTATCATGGCATTTTGTTGAACAATTCTGAAATTGATTTGAAAACATTTGATCCCAAGTTTTGTTTGGCTTTTTTAAATTCGTAATTTTATATTTTATAAAAATTAATGATTTTGATGCGCTGTAATGGTTATGTATTTTGAAATTTTACGTATGGATATGTTAATTTGCCCATTTTAAGTTCATAATTGTGTGATGAATTATTTTGATGTATGTATTAATGTGACATCGACTGAACAAGTAAACAATTCAAAAGAAGAAATTAATCACAATAAAATGCCATTTCAAGAGAGACCAAATGAATTAAATTAACCCTTCATCACTCCCTTTTCAAATTCTGATCGCAAGTTAAAGAATAAGCAATGATGGAAACTTGGTTAGTTTCTTTATGTTATAGCAGCCCAGCAAACACAAAAACGTTTTTAAATAACGTACACTTTATATAACCCGACATTTAAACGTTTTCTGACAACCTTTTATAACCTTTTGCGAATGATGTCGAAAACGTTTTGTGTTTGCTGGGAGGTTATTCAACGTTATTGATCGTTTGAAGTTGTTTAAATGACAGCCTATATTTATATGGAGTATCAAAACTAAAGCATTATTGAACACGAAACGTCGTAGAGGGGAAGTTGATGAGGAGGCAAAAGGTCATCACTGTGCGGATAGAAATAGCATGATGTACATGGGACTTTTGCCTTGCCCTTTATACAAGTTATAGAAGACTATATAATAATGTCTGTGGCAAAATAATATGTCAAAGCAAGTAAATGACACTAATGTTATGTTCTGAAAAGCATTACATTGTCGCTATCTATAATATGGTCTTGGTTTAACGAATTATATGGTCCTTACTGTCAGACGCAGACACGGCTGTAGCTGGGAGTTTTGTTTAGTTTTGACAGCTGAAGAAGCAGAATAAGCACATAAAGAAGATTTAATTTCGTTACATGAGTTGGAGTACCTTATCAGAGTAAGATGGCGTTTGGGCAATCTGTCAAAGAGGCAACATAACATAATAGAGTAAAGATAACAGATTATTTTTAAAAGGCCTAACAAACTAATAGCTGAATAGGGTAATTTTTGCAAGTTAATATGACAGTACGCGACCATCGTTTATTTGAATACTTTTGAATCTCAAAAAACATTTTAAATGCGTAGCTTATCAAAGTTAAAGTCTACATGCCGTATCATGGCATTTTGTTGAAAAAATCAGAAATTGTTTTGATCCCAAGTTCTGTTTGACTTGCTTGAATTAACTAATTCTACCCCCCCTTCTTCAAATTCTTATCGCAAGTTTAGGGATAAGCAATGATGGAAACTTGGTTTCATTATGTAAGAGCAGGTTAGTCAACGTTATTGATCGTTTGAAGTTGTTTAAATGACAGCCTATATTTATATGGAGTATCAAAACTAAAGCAATATTGAATACGGAACGTCGTTGATGGGACGTTGATGAGGAGACAAAAGGTCACTGTGCGGATAGAAACAGCATGCTGTACATGGGACTATTGCCTTGCCCTTTATACAAGTTATAGGAGACTAAATAAATGTCTGTGACAAAATAATATGACAAAGCAAGTAAATGATACTTGTTATGTTCTGAAAAGCATTAAATTGTCGCTATCTAAATTTATATTATGGTCTTGGTTGAACAAATTACATGGTTTTTACTAGACGCAGACACAGCTGTAGCTGCGAGTTTTGTTTAGTTTTGACAGCTGAAGAAGCAGAATAAGTACATAATGAAGATTTAATTTCGTTTACATGAGATGAAGTACCTTATCAGAGTAAGATGGCGTTGGACAATCTGTCAACGAGGCAGCATAACATAATAGAGTAGAGATAACAGATTATTTTTAAAAGGCCTAAAAACTAATAGCTGAATAGGGTTATTTTTGTTAATATGACAGTACGCGACCATCGCTTATTTGAATACTTTTGAATCTAAAAAAAATATTTTAAATGCGTAGCTTATCAAAGTTAAAGTCTTCATGTCGTATCATGGCATTTTGTTTACAAAATCTGAAATTGTTTTGAACACATTTGATCCCAAGTTTTGTTTGGCTTGCTTGCAATTTTTTCTAATTCGTAAATTTATATTTTATAAAGGTAAATGATTTTGATGCGCTGTATTGGTTATGTATTTTGAAATTTTATGTATGGATATGTTAATTTGCCCATTTTAAGTTCATAATTGTGTGATAAATTATTTTGATGTATGTTTTAATGTGACATCCACTGAATAACTAACCAATTCACAAGAAGAACAAAACAAAACAAATCACAATAAAATTGCCTTTTCATGAGAGACGACATGAATTAAATTAACCCTACATTCCCCCTTCTTCAAATTCTTATCGCAAGTTTAGGGATAAGCAATGATGGAAACTTGGTTAGTTTCATTATGTAAGAGCAGGTTAGTCAACGTTATTGATCATTTGAAGTTGTTTAAATGACAGCCTATATTTATATGGAGTATCAAAACTAAAGCAATATTGAATACGGAGCGTCGTAGATGGGACGTTGATGAGGAGGCAAAAGGTCATCACTGTGCGGATAAAAATAGCATTCTGTACATGGGACTATTGCCTTGCCCTTTATACAAGTTATAGGAGACTAAATAAACGTCTATGACAAAATAATATGACAAAGCAAGTAAATGATACTTATGTTATGTTCGGAAAAGCATTAAGTTGTCGCTATCTATATTATGGTCTTAATTGGTTGAACGAATTACATGGTTTTTACTATCAGACACAGACACGGCTGTAGCTTCGAGTTTTGTTTAGATTTGACAGCTGAAGAATCAGCATTATGCACACAATGAAGATTTAATTTCGTTACATGGTTTTAAGTGCCTTATAAGAGTAAGATGGCGTTGGACAAGCTGTCAACGAGGCAATAAAGCATAATATAGATAAAGGGGGTTTATTTTCCAAAAGACCTGTAAAACCAAATGCTGCATGCTGCCTGTATTAAAATTTAATCTACGTCCCGTAGAAGAAAAAAGGAATTCATATAGCGCTCAAAATAATGAAAATCATCATGGATAGAATTACTTTCGCGATTGCAGTTACACCTATCTTCCATGTATAGTTGTTTTTGACTTGGAAGTTAGCTTTGAACATGATATGTTGAATCGGCAATGTAAATTTAATCGTAAAATTGGTTGTCCTTCTGTTGACAAATTCCTTTTCAAGGATTATATTAGTAAGTAAACAGATAAAAACCATGTTTTTAAGTGCTTTAGCCGTACAGCTTTCGCAAAGATAAACAATAAAGAACTAAATCATATATAAAGTGTTTTGATTTTTTGTTCCTAAATCCATCACAATGGATGGACCATTCAAATCACATTAAAAAAACCTATGTTTCTTGTCATGACAAAAGCAGACTTTTTAGCAGCAACAGGCAATTATGACGAATGACTTATTTTCGTGACAGAAATATTTTTGAATCAATTGACCTCAAACACCTATATAGATATTACAGAATCGTTATAGAGCAATGATGTTGAAGAGAGCGTCACATCGAGTGGGCAATTAACTTTAGCTTAGCTACAACGCAGGGCATCTCTGTTGTAGTAAATGTAAGTTGTTGCACAGTCATTACAGTAAGAGACGAACAAGAAGTACATGTACTTGTACGCAGATAAAACAAAATAATTTAAGGATTCCATTTTTTCGGAATACCACTAAGTGTTTATCAAATTACAATACCTCAAGATATAACAACCACACCCCGCACATTGACTCCACACCCACTCACCCCATATTTACTTATTCATGCTCATGGGTCCCTACACATGTTCAATTTTCATTGAAGCCATTTAAAAGGGGTCATGTGAATTTTAACAGCACAAGATAATACTATTTGAGAGCCTACCGTTGGCGTGATTTGAGGTCAATTACCCACGTTTCCTGCGGTTATTCGATGCATTTTCTGGGAGAGGTTTTTTTTTTTTTGAGAGAGAGAGAGCTGAGAGAAACAAAGTGACATGTCATGCATATAATTACAAACAAATGAAATACACTCGGCTAAACTGTTTTCTTCAAGATTGTAATAAGTGAAAACTGCATATACGAATTTTAAATAAAACGATAAAATCTTGTTTTAATTTTGTACTTTAATTTTAATCAGTTGTTATTTTGTCTTTTTATACAGTTGATCGTTAAATTGAATTCCAATTGGATAAAGTATGGCACAGTCCCTTTTAATGCTCTGCTGGTTAGAGATTTCAATTGCTTTATTGTAACGTCTATCAGCTATTACATTACGCTCTTTAATAAATTAATTTTTAGTGGATCAATTTCCTGATATCAAACATTGACGAACTTTAACTTACCCCCACATTACTCTATATCTCTTGGTGCAACATTACATAGTAGAAATATGATATTGACCAGTTCATTAGCGCTATGAACAATAATGTATAATAAGATAAATATGCAACAGATGTTAAACATTATTCATGATAGATAAGAGACTCTTACCATACAGTTATGTATTTTATCATCTCAGTTCAGCTCACACGCATGTTCATATATTGCTTCATCAATGGCATCTCAATTATGTCAATCCACTCGGCTACCCATACGGTACGTGACTTGCTTGGGTATAATGTATTATGTTGGAAGATAAGTGATTCAGACGTTAGGAAAATAAAGTTGAGGTTGCATGATGATAGCACGATTGAAGGTTTAAGCAAATACTTATTAAGTTCGTTCGATTTGTAACATTTGCATAAATTTGATTTACTTTTAAAATATAATATCTATTAATGTTAAAATGCGTGTAATATTATATAAAAACTGATGCAATTTAGCAATTTAGGTAGCCTTAATAATACAAAACTACCAAATACTATTTTTGTCTCGTATAATCAAAAATTTATTGATCTAGAAAAACAGAATATGAATGTTCAATCAATCGAAGCTAAGCACGAAGTCACAATATAAGACAAGACTGCAAAAATTAATCAAACAAAAATATATTGAATGCATATCAGAATCAAGGATATTGGCATCCCTGTTGATTTCCCACCTCATACCTACGGTATAAAGACATTCCTGGTTTGCTGCCTCTGGTTGAAATATGAGCCTGTCGAACCCATCACAGAAGTCTCGTGTTGTAAAGGTTGGAGGTAACTCGCCGTTCAAATACAATCTGCACAGCTGACATATTTTCGTTATAATTATGTTCTCTAAATCGGTTTGTCACTTTGAAATCATTATAGCATAATTGACCAGAAGGGTTTTTATTAGCGTGGTGCATCTAGCGCTTTTTTATACTATATCTATTAAATAAGGGCATAATGCTATTTAAGTTGTGATAAAGCGAGTACGTGATAAAATGTAGTGGTGTTGTGTAAAGCTGTTGGGGAGAATGAGAGAGGGAGAGAGAGAGAGTGAGGGAGAGAGAGAGAGACAGAGAGATGAAAAAATCTGAACATGATCAAAAACTTGAACCTGACACTCGATATTCATATAACACAAGAGGTACTTTGTCGCTCATGTATACGACGTATTGAATGGTAGGCCATGGGGGATTGAAATTGTGTCGAGTATATCTTTGAACTAAATATCACAGTTATTGAATCAGGAGTGGCTATGTGTAGACATCTCTTGTAGAATATGTTGACATATTTGATTAAAAAATGTGTTTTATATTGAGTAAATGTTAGTTTTTTGTTAGCTATTAGCAGGAAATATATAAGATAAAGTAGTATTTTATTAATACACGTGTCAGATGACACGGATGTAATATGCAACCTTCACTATATTGAAAAAACTCCAAAAGCGTCTCCCACGAATCGATTAATTCCTCTAACTTTCTCTAACTGGCTTTGTTGCAAATGCAGTCTTAGAGAATTGAAAATGTTTTTGTTGAAACTTGACGAATCGGTTAAACAACCATTGCTATACATATTTTTATTTTTGTTTGAGAGGAATCCGGTTCTGTAAAAACACATTATATCAACAGCATTATAGTGTTGGCGTACCATTTACATTTTACATTTGCTGTGGTATTTTTATTGGGAGCAATCCATTGAGGTTTCTTTTTAATGAATATGCCCTGTTATGTCTGTCTTTTTCACTCCACTGGCAAATCTATTAACTCACTCTCTTCTGATTTAATTTAAAAGTAAAGCATTTTAGTTTGGTATACGTTAAAATTGCAATCATCCGGCAAACACAAAACGTTTTCGACATCATTCGCAAAAGGTTATAAAAGGTTGTCAGAAAACGTTTAAATGTCGGGTTATATAAAGAGTATATTAAGGTTATAAAACGTTTTCATAACATTAAAAATCATTTTTTGATAATCTACTGCTCAGCAAACAAAAATGTTTTACAGAAAACGTTTAAATGTCGGGTTGTATAAAGGGTATAAAAACGTTTTAATAACATTCCAAAAACATTTTTGAAAACTTAATACAAAACATTTTAAACAGAATGTTATTTTGGGGTTGAAAAAATATTTTGCTAAAAATGTTTGCCCAAAATATTTGTAATAACGTTTTAAAAACGTTTTCATGACCTTTATATAACCCGACATTTAAATGTTATTAAAAGGTTTTGAAAAAAATATTTTAAGAACATTTCTGTGTTTGCTGTGTGCAAATATTTTAACATAATGTTATTTAAGTGTTGACAAAATATTTGGCAAAAAATGTTTGCAAAAATAGTTTACAATAACATTTTTGAAAACATTTTAAAAATATTGTTGCAGTGTGTTTTCATACAAAATGTTTTAAAACGTTTTCATGACCTTTATATAACCCGACATTTTAATGTTATCAAAACGTTTTTATGTAAACCAAAAGCCAAAATATAACTTATTAAAAACGTTTTTAAAACGTTTTTGTGTTTGCTGGGATAGTGACGTTTTCAAAAAATAAACGAGTGCGCGTATATCTCATTGTTGATGTACAGAGTTAGAAGTTTCTAAGTATAAGTTACATCCGAATACAAATACATCCAAAAAAGAAAGTCTCCACACATTGGAGTCAAAATGAATTGGAAGCAGTACATTTGATACAAACATTTGAAGAATTTTGTTATCTGCAGTTTGATACCACGCTTGTGTAAAACAAAATCAAAATGATCGACAAATTACCGATTAAATGAAGTTAAGTTAAAGCCATATTATAACATTTGCTGAGGAAGACGCCCTCACTGAATTTTTAAAATTCCTTTTTTTACACGATTAAATTGTACTTTATTAAATCAATATACCCTGCAAAAATCAAGACTCTAGGGGCTGTAGTTTTGTCAAAATCCGAGATTTTGAATAAAACGCCGGAATGGAATTATTAGTCGAACGCATACACGATGTTCATAACACACAGCACGTACACGGCGTGCGGGACGGTCATATACACAACAAAGGGTCGTACCACAACATGACCGTATTGGCGACATGTGCGCTGGTAGTAAATTCCAATTTTCTTTGCTTTGCATGCCGTAGTTGTTCGGCTCAAAAATAAAAGGGGATATATCTGACAGTAAAAGCTAACACTTTATGGAAAGAAATGCTAATCTATTTTGTTTCAACTATGCATAATGAAACTGCAATCAAGTTGGGTTTTTATCGACGATACACAATCGATGACACTCGCAAATAACAGTTTCTCAAAGGTTTAACATTTTTCATGTTAGTAGGTATCCATGAGCATGAATAAGTAAATGTGGGTGTGTGGGTGTCGCGTGGATATGTGGGGTTAGTGTGTTTGATTTCTATCTTGAGGTATCTTCATTTGGTAAACACTAGTGGTATTCCGAAAATGGAATCCTCACAATATTTTCTTTATCTGCGTACATGGTTTTACATGTACTTCCTGTTTGTCTTTTACTGTAATGACTGTGCAACAACTCACAATTACTACAACAGAGATGCCCTGCGTTGTAGCTAAGCTAAGTTAATTACCCACGTTATGTGACGCTCTCTTCAACATCATTGCTCTATTACGATTCTGTAATATCTATATAGGTGTTTGAGGTCAATTGATTCAAAAATATATCTGTCACGAAAATAAGTCATTCGTCATAATTGCCTGTTGCTGCTAAAAAGTCTGCTTTAGTCATGACAAGAAACATGATTTGAATGGTCCATCCTATTACGATTCTGTCATTATCTATTATGTATTTGAGGTCAATTGATTTTAAAGTATTTCATTAATTTCTATACACGTCATTCCGATTTTTGCTTGCACAAATGTCCACGGAAGCTTTTTTAATGTGTTTAATTCTTACAGGCATTACCAGCCATGTACATACATTTCCAACATGGCAGGAAAACAGCTAATGGATTAGAAAGTGACTCTGACCATGCTTGCTGACGGATTAGCTCATCGGTTCTTGTTTCATTTCTATAAGCACAATGTTTGAAGTAATTATGACTATAGGAATTTAAAAAGAACAATTAAGATCCAAAATGCGTCTGAATAGACTTTTCTTTTGTTTAATAGGTTAAGCCGTCGTAACAGCTTAATTAAAATGTTATGTTATCGGGGTTTTATTTAGATACGAGGATTTGCATCTTGTTAAGAGAAGTCGTTTTTATTTTTCTTCAAATTTTATTTAAAAGGAATGGCTAAAATTTAAAAGACTGCAGTCGCGAATTTAAAATCAATTTTTGATTTAAAGGATAGCAAAGTATATTAAATGCATAACGTCTATTGTACTTACGTAAAATTTGAAGATATTATGGCTATCTTGTAGTGTTGCAAGTATACACCATAGAAGTATAGCAAGCGAAAATATTATTGTTGGCGTTGATGTGTAATTAAAACATGAATATAAGTTACAGATATAACATTACAATCTTTCATATTGTCTTAAAATAAACAGTCTGCAGCACATTAACTCGTTATGCATTGACGACACAAAATGATGATATGTTTAATGCAATACGAAAAATAAAGGATAGTTTTATGAGTATTTCAGGCTGATTTTGAAAACTTATAAAGAATACTAAGTAGTCTAATGCAAGCCTAGAGTAAGAAATAATTGATGCATTTGAAGATTTTTTAGCAATTTATTACAAGAGCTAGTAAATGTTATTAAAATTTGTAGTATAGCAACGTATATTCACACGTTGAATTAAATTAACAATACCCACAATACTTAGCTACATCCGTCGAGATACTGTTCATCGTTTGATAGAATAAAAGGCGTTCGCGTATTGGGTCAAACGTCATTACGAAAATGTTATTAAGGTAGAAAAAGCTGTGATAAGGCAAATATCATTATGTTTAGGATCTTTGGATAAGGTAACTTTCACTTGAAGTAATGTAATACGACACAGCAACATATGAGAGGAGAAATCGGGAGAGAAACATGCTATTCGCGCTCCCGATTCGTGCATCACGGGAAGTTATGTAATCTGTTTTCGGAAATTTCGGTAAATAAACTTTTCATCGCGTTGCATGCCCGTGTTGTTTAATAACATCATCTATTTCAAGACAGACAAATATTTTCCCTCGTCAAATAAACAACTCGCGTGGCTGATGATGATGAAAAGATTGCAGATAGCTAGATAGAACGCTTGTTTTGTTCAGTAAGTTCACTGAGTTATTTTCCACGGTGTCCTTGAATCTTGAGCTCTGCGACAATACGCTTTAGGCAATAAGGTTCCTTCCAAATCACCTGTTTTGAGACAGCTAAACAATAAAGTTTGACTCCCTGTATTCGATATTTGCCCAGTCAATTAAAATAAGGATAATTTGAAAAGATGAAATCAAAAGAATCTCGATTAAAATTTAATAACATTTAAAGAGCATTAATTGGTAATCTGTTGCAGCTTCACCTCAAATGTCATAGTGTGTGTATATTTAGACCACAAACAATGATGTGATCAAACTATTCTATTTTTTGAAACATAATAGCAAGGTTCACCTGTTTCGAAATAAATGTGCAGTGGCCATTAAATCTGATATTCAAAACATCGGATGCAGACGATGTTCGTATTAATGCTATACCGTAAAACCTCGTCTACAAGCATATATAGTATGTTTGATGAAAGCTAAGTTCATACAAAACTAGCGTAAATATGCCAATACAAAATATTGGTCTTACAATAATACTTGTTCGTATATGCTTGGATCTGTCATTTATTTGCTCAAACTCCATAATGGCACCGGGATTAATTTAGCTTTCATCTGAAGCACTCTGTATGCTTGTAGACGAGGTTTTACGGTATTTTAAAAGAATATTACAGAATCAGCTAAATTGCAAGAAAATAATATACCAGTTTTCAGTCAATTTCTATTCGATTATACAGAACCAGATAAAGCAAATTATGAGGAAATGCTGTGAAAATCACTTTGCTTTACTGTAATATTATTTGAAATAGGAGTACCTAGAGCCCAAAACAGCGCTGTGCCATGCATACCAATAGCCTCGAAGAGAAAAAATTAATAGAATTTTACTAAATTGTTCAAACTTCGAAGAAAAAAACCGATTCTGACTGAATTCATCTATGGCTTATTTTACCGATAAAAACGTATTGGGTATTGTGATTATTTAATTTCTTAATTTCGTCAAGTTTAACTCAAGTTATTATTGCTGAGAGGGGGAAACAAAAAGGAATTAAAATCACTATGGACAACATCCCCTCATACCAACTATACTAAGATTTTGAGCAGTTGTCAAGATGAAAAAGACTCTTTTTACCTTTACTTGTGATGAGCTGACTCTGAAGAAATTTAATAAGGCGCTGCAAGAAATGTGAGAGGAAACGCGGATTTCCCTCCAAGAGAGTTCGTAAATGTAATGTTAAACCTTCCGTTACATGTTTTAACATGCGTTTACACATATTATTATTTTAGATAAATGCTCACATACTCAGAACATCATATTTACAATATAAATAAACATACAAAATCAAACCTTCTGGCTCATCAGGAAAATATTTAAGGCTAAAAATGACCGGTGTTTTACTACTGTAACGATGTGAAAAGAAAAGGATCGGTCTGTCAGTTGTTGAATATGTATCTATCCATCAGTTACTTAAGGATAAAGTGGATGAAGCAGGTACTCAAGCCGAAACAATATGTTTATAGACATTTTCGGGTTGAGTTTTAAAGGCGTTCTGTTTCCAAAAATGTATTTTGTTTTAAAAGCTGTGACTTTACTTTATGGCTAAGTTAGTTTGATTTCTTCACATAAATTATGTAAGTTATTTAAGCGCTTAAACTGGAATCATTTTAGGGTAGAACTATTTTTCTACATTTGAGTACTTGGTATTCCTTGACCACTGCACTTATTAATATTTTTTTAAATCAATCCAAAATCTATGTTTCTACGAGGGGGCGAAGGTCATAATGCTGCCAAAAGTTTCTTCAATCATTTGATTAGATTTTTTGATTGTCAAATCCAAAAATACTCACTAGTTTTAGACTTTCGCCATCTTGGCTGATGGCTTCTTCAGAATGACCATTGGGATCCACTTTTCCCGCGGGATTGGCCGCTGCTTCCGGCGTTTTTCACATCCCCCTGTGGCTAAGTTCTTATTAGTGGATCCTATACATGGTCTAGAGAGTAACTCCCGATGTCCCTGTTGACTGTCTTGTTCCCCCGTCTTCTAATCCAAATTGCTTCTCTGATCAGTCTTGTTTGTTGGTTTCCGTCTTTCTCAAGTAACTCAAGTAATCTCGTCTACGAGATTGGTTGCAAAGGGTGCGACAAGTCGTACATTGGCGTTGGTGAGTAATGCTAAAAGAACACCAAAAAGTTGCAAACAGAAAATACACCAGAACAATGTCAGAACAAAACAAATCCGCCATAACTGACCACATCGCAATCGAGAACCATGTTATCAATTGGGAGGAGCCTAAGTTACTTGAGAAAGACGGAAAAATTAACGATTGAATGCGATTTGTTGCGGTTTGAAAATTGCAATGTTAATTACTGTCTGAAAGGGTACTTTTGAATCGTTGTCAACCATGCGTACTGTCGCTCACACTCGCCAACTGCCGCTTCCTTCAGGCGAGTGGAATATAATGATGATGTTAGGCAATTTATTGTCTTCAACCAATCAGGGTTCAGGGCCATGCACTCTACCTAAACTTGCCTTCTGGAAGTCACAGATTATTTGCTCGACAACTTCAGCTCTGGGCTTTATACGGGCGTCATCTTTTTAGATCTGAAGAAGGCTTTCGATACCGTGCACCACAAAGTCCTTCTTCATAAACTCCAGAGTTTTGGTGTGCATGGCCATGAACTCAGATGGTTTGAATGTTACCTTTCTGATTGTCAACAGGTTACTAAAATAGGTGATAATGTGTCTAGCCCAGCAGCAGTCAAGTTTGGTGTCCCCAAGGATCAATCCTTGGGCCCCTTCTTTACGTTGTACATAAATAACCTTGCCAATGTTGTCACTGACACTAACTCTAAAGTCACCTTATATGCTGATGACACAGCTATTTTTGTTACGGGTAAGTCTGTCAGTGATATCAACGACAGAATGAATAGAGAAATCAGTAAGGTTGCTAAGTGGCTTAACAAAAATTATCTCACCCTCAATGTAAAAAAGACCAAGGCTATGCTTTTATGTACCCAACAAAAAATGTCTCGTAAAAATGATGATTTGAAGGTGTATATAAATAATGCTTTAATTGAAAATGTGTATAAATTCAAGTATCTGGGTGTGTGGCTGGATCCAGCTCTAAACTGGAATGAGCAAATTAACAAAATCTGTAAAACTGTTTAAAAACGTAATGGTCTGCTGCGCAGACGCAGAAAGGTTTTACCTCAAAAAAACCTCAATCTCCTGTTTAAGGCTCTTATTTTACCTCACATGGACTACTGCGACTCAGTGTGGGGAAATGCTGGTACGACCCTACTGAAAACGCTTGACAGGTTGCAAAACACTGCTGGCAAAATAATTCTTGGTCTCCCACGTGGATACCCCACTGATGTTCTTCTAAATACCTTGAAGTGGGACAAACTTGATGCCCGTCGCAATATCCACCTTAACATCATGGTCTATAAGAGCCTTAGCAACATCCTCCACTCCCCTTTATGTAACATCTTTTCCACAGTCAGTAACAGTCATGGCCACTCCACTAGATCTGCATCCCAAGGTAATCTTGTCCTTCCAACTAACCGAAGTGCCTCTGCCAAAAGAAAATTCTCCTCCAGAGGTGCACTGTCCTTTAATCTTTTTCCTACCAGAGCCAAAAATCCGTTGCCAGCTACAGTCGGTTATTTTAAATATGCTTGCAAGTAAGTTTCACTTTATGATGTCCTATAGTGCAATATCACTGTTTTTATCATTGTTGTTTGTATGCAAATGTTATGCCTAGCTGGTCTAGTTCTTATTGTATTAATAATTTTGTTAAATTGTGCAATCTGATATATACGTAATGTAATGTATTTTAATATGTATTGGTTTTTTTTTTTATGTTTTAAGTTTGACCCCTGGGCCAAACTGAAAAACAGTGTTTTGTTACCCAGGCAAAAGAAGTTTTAATAAATAAATAAATAAATAAATGTAATTTGCACATTACACATTGAAATTAGTTGCTAACTTTTCAAATTGCCTGGAGCTTTCAGGAACTGAAACCAACGAAAATTGCACCAAATTGTGTTTATTCATAATTTTCTACACACAATATTAAGTTCAACATTCTTAAAGCAAATCCAATTTTGATGTTACATACCTCGATCAATGACAGTTTCGTGCTAACTGCTGGAGATGACGATGGTGGCGCTGTTGGTTTTAGGACTTGGTCATATATGTCCCTTCGTCTCTGTTGAGTGTTTTGGCCCCCGTTTTCCTCATCCAGATGGCTTCATTGAGGTGCAGGGATTGGTCATTCAATTTGAGAAAGTGCTAGAACGAAACTGTCGTTTCGAGGTAAGTAACATCAAAATTGGATTTGCTCGAAGAACTGATTTGAACTTAATATTTCATTGACAATCCAGATGAACTTATTTGCGGTTCTGCACAAAATGTTCAAAGTTAAGTCCACTAAAACAAAGTCCGCTTAAACAAGATTAGTTGGGACGCGATTTGTGCTTACAAATTGTTCAAAGGTATAACCACTTACACAAATAGGGAACGCTCTTTTTTGGGCGTGTTTAGTTGTTACATGTTTTAGCCAACATTCCCGTTCTGCATTACCAGCCATGTACATACTAGCTGTTTTTCCAACATGGCAGGAAAACAGCTAATGGATTAGAAAGTGACTTTGACGGATTAGCTCATCGGTTCTTGTTCCATGTCTGTAAGCACAGTGTTTGAAGTAATTATGTATAAGGAATGAACAATGATGAACATTTAAGATATCTTTTCTCAGAATTCAAGTATATTTAAATGCGTCTCAATAGAGGTTATGTTTCGTTTGTTTAATCGGAGTAGGTCGCCGTAATAGCTTAATTGAAATGTGATAATGAAATCGGTTTTTTGAAGATACGAGGATCTCTATCGTGTTAATAGAATTACCTGACCTGCGCACATGATGTAATACGACTGCATTCACTAATTTAAAGGTATAATTTAAATGATAGCCAAGTACTTTTATGTATAATGTCTTATTTAAGTACTTACGTAGAATGAATGATTTGGAAATGTTATAATCATTTCATCATCTGTTTAATTTATAAGTGGTCATATTTTAGAGTTTTGCACATATATACTATTGAAGTGCAATAAGCAAAAACGTTAGCGTTGACGTGTATGTGTAATTAAAACATGAATGCAAGTTACAGACATGGCATTGTGAGTTTCTGGACGCCAAAGATAACACTCTTCACAGTGTCTTAAAATAAACAGTCTGTAGCACATTAACTCGTTGTATATTTACGTCACCAAAATGATGATAAGTTAAAAGCTATACGAATATAATGATAGTTTCACTAATATTTTCGATTGAATTTGAACAATATTAGAGAGAAAGAATCTAATACATAGAGGCAGAAATACTATTATTATGTATAAGATGGCTTTACAGATGCAAAAATATTTAAGCAATGTATTGCAAAAGCTAATAAATCTTGTTTATTGAAACTTCTAGTATAGGGACATGTAAAACATTCACACGCTAATTTAAATTAACACTTCCCACAATGCTTAGCTACCTCCGTCGGGATACTATGCTATGCACCAACAAAATGTTCAAATTATTTCTTTATCGTCTGACTTGATAAAACAGCCTGCTTGACGGGTAAAACGACATTACTTGTTGACAATTATGTACACATTTCATAAATGCCTGCCTCTATCTGCTATGCTTATAATCGCATTAAAAATAAACACTAGCTGAACTTAGGACCATTTTCAGAGTTGCATTTAGATATTTTAAAGTAGAATGCAGAATTTAATATAACTATGATCTAAGGGACCGGATAGCAATGTTTACACAGTATTGTTTGTGGGACATGAGAGCACATCAGACATGTCACATTCAAGGTAAATATTTTCAAATGATGGACGGCTTTTCCTACCGGCTACATATACTTTCAGTACATATCATTAAATTTGTAAAGTTGACTTCGAGGACTGTTAAATATCAAAAATATCAAAAAATATCAATTTTTGATAATTTGCCATAAAATTTGGTATTCTATCGCGAATTTAAAAAAAAAAAAAAATTTGATATCATAAGAACATTCCTCGTATTCAGAATCCAATTTGGTGTGTCTGATGTGCTCTCAGATCCCACAAAAAATACTGCGCAAACTTTGGTATCCGATTCCTTAAGACAATAGTGAAATAAAAGGAAATGCAAATTCATATCTTTTTTTTTTTTCTTTTCAAATATTAATGAAATTTCAGACATAAGAAATATTATAGTTATTTCTCGCAGAAGTGGTGTCATGTCCTTTCTCACCCCCGCCCACACCAAAACCCCCACCCCAAAAAAGAACGTCCTACGTGTGATGAAAATGTAAATTAGTGTGCATCACGGGAATCTGTTTCGTGCGAATAAACTTTTCATCGTGTTGTCTGTACATGGTTTCTATCACCATCTATTTCAAGACAAACATTTTCCCTCGCCAAATACCGCGCGTGGCTGATGATGACGATAAATTTACAAGACTACTGACAGGTAGCTAGTAGATAAAAGTTGAGATAGAATGCGTGTTTTGTTTCAATAAGTTCATTGAGTTACTTTCTACGGTGTCCTTGAATCTTGAGCTCTGAGACAATACGCTTTAGGCAACAAGGTTCATGATCACCTGTCTTTACAATGAATGTTGTATAATAAAGTGTGACTTTTTGTATTTAATGTTTGCGCACTCAATTATAACATGGATAATTGAATAGATGAAATCAAAGAATTTCGATTAAAAATCGCAATGAGCATTGAATTATTATCTTGTAGAGCGGAAAGTGTTGCCAACATATCGTAGTGTATGCATATTTACATGATTTAGACCATTAAGAATGATGCGTAAACTATTCTACTAAGTAGTAATGTAACAGGATTAATTACCATAGCGAAAGGTGAAAACAATTTTTAATGTATCGCAGGGCATGAAGACCTGGGTCGTAAAATCTATGGAAATTCCACATTATGCACAGTCCATGGGTGTCACTCGCACCTGTACAATCAGTGTCTTTGAAAAGAACGGTATTGTATTCAATCTATGATTGCACATATACACACTACACAGACATGACAATTGATAAGAGCAGCATACTTATAATGCAGGGCAATACATTAAAAATTGTTTTCATCTATTGCTATGGTAATTAATCCTGTTCCAGCACTACTTTTACAGCGAATATGCAGACAAAAAACAAACGACATATTATATGCCTATGATGCTATAGAGATAGAGAGGGGAGGACAACTAGTGAGAAAGAGACAAAAATCGATGTTCAACAGTGTAAAATGCAAACTGTTATCAGATGGATTGACGAAGATAAATATGGCACCATGAAGCGTCTTTTAATTGGATTTTTCAAACGTAGAGGAAAATACAGGTAAATAGGAAATGTGTTGAAGTATTCTGGCGTTCCTTTTCAAATAACTATGTGACATCTTGTGAAATATGAGAACAGAGTGTCGAAAGCACTTCTGTCACATGTTATGTAAAGCGGTCATTTGATATGTACCTGCAAATCAAACATTTGAAACGTCTCAGAAAGATACAACAATGCACAGCTAAATGTGTTGAGAGAAACAACTTCAATGTTATGTCATCTTTGTTCATCGTCTTTGAGAAGAAAAGGAAAAAGAACGACGAAAAAATTCATTTTCGGTTTGATTGGAAAACCTTGCTCCGATAGTGGTTTGTTTTTCTTAGTGTCTTGCAGAATGCTTTCGTCCATTTGTTCCTCCGGGTATCATGTAGACGGACCTAAACTTGCATGAAATTCTCTGCAATTGATTATTGCTGAAGGGGAAGGAAAAGTCAAACCACTAGAGACAACATACATAACATATTAGAACTGGTGTCAAGGTAAAAATAGATGTGATAAGCTGACACCTAGTTGAAGTAATGTAATACTACGCTGCAAGAAATGTAAGGAGAAACTTACTATTCGTGTCCCCGATTCGTGCATCATGGGAAATTATATCACGTAAATATATTTTTATCGCGTTGTTTGTCCATGGCTTTATCATCATCTATTTCAAGACAAACATTTTCCTCGTCAAATAACACCCGTGGCTGCTTGGTGATGATGAAATAGATTGTAGATAGCTGGATAGCTGGATAGAACGCTTGTTTTGTTCAATAAGTTCATTGATTTACCTTCTACGGTGTCCTTGAATCTTGAGCTCTGCGACAATACGCTTTAGGCAAAAAGGTTCATGCTCACCTGTCTTTAGAATGCTGAATAATAAGGCGTGGCTCCATGTATTCAATTGTCGCGCATTCAATTAAAATAAGGATAATTGAAAAGATGAAATAAAAGAAAAACCGATAGATGTAAAGAGCCTATAATTGTTATCTTTTGGAGTGGAAAGTTTTGTCAAAATATCGTAGGCTGTGTATAATTAGACCACCAGCAATGATGTGATAAACTATTCTATTCGAGAAACATAATAGCCTGCTACACCTGCTTCGAGATAAATGTGCAGTGGCCATTTAATAGATCTGATATGCAGACAGAAAATGAATAGTTATTGTGAATGGAGGTAGAGAGAAAAAGAAGGGAAAGAGAGTAAATAAGAGGGTGAGATAATGTTCATAATAATGTAAATGTCTATTCGATTTATGCAGCTAAAAGTACGAGGAAATACTGGGAAATAAAAAATGTCTACTTAAATATATTATCTGAGATAAGCAGAGTACCTAGAATCATATGAATGGTATTACCTTCATGTAAACATTACGAAAGTTTTTCATACCTCTAACTCTAACCCTTACCTTTACCTTTACCCTACATTCTAACCCTAAAACTAATCCTTAAAATTTGTGATAATCCTTACAGAGAAAAAAATTCCATGGAATGTCGCCATCTTATAGACAAACATCACACAGAATAAATGAATCTATGGTATTCTACTGTTCTATTGAAAAGGTTTATATCGATGAAAACTATTGTCGGATAGAACGTATTGTGTATTGTGCTTGGTTTTTCATTTTACGAAGTAAGTTAAATAATAGATTTCTGTCAACCAGTTGTTATTCCGTCAAATTCAACTAGTCGATTGGATGACGGAAGGTTCTCCTCAGTTTAAAGGAAGTTGTTATTGCTGAAGAGGAAACAAAAATGAAATAAAACAACTTACAACAATGTACCTTCATACCAACCATACCAAGATTTGAGTACTTGTCAAAATAAAAATGACTCTTTTTACCTACATGTAGCGATGGATTGACTCTGAAGAAAGGTAATAAGACACGAGTATTATTGAAATTTGAGTGTAAACTAGGTTTGCTTTTGCTCAAGGAGGTTTCGTAAACCTTGCGTAACATGTTTAAACACGTAATAATAACTTGCGATAAAACTAATAGTATTGGTATCCAAGTTGTTAATCAATTTGTAAGCAAATTCTATTTCAAAATTAACTACTTATAGTAAAACTTTACATATCATCTTCAAGTAATATGAGTGGATTGTCATTCATGCATGAGTTGTTAAACACGTCACGGATGCAATGGTCAGGTGAGGTCAGTCTGACAAACTTCATCGCGTTACTTTCTTTAACAACGAGGTACTTGTATTTGGAATGTAAGCATTTAAGGTACTCACACACACTATCACATAATTGAATGCATGTCATATTTAGCCTATCCAGGCAAATTCGACTGATTCTATTTACACATGACTGTTTTCTTCAAAAATGATAAAAAGAAATATTCCAAAACTCATTGAAATTCGTATATTCGAACTACTTTTCGACATCATTATATTAATGTATGAATACACCTACGCGTAACAGCAATTTCACAAAATAAATAATGATACAACATACAGGGTGTATCAAAATGATTGGTACCGGGCTATGTGACATTTTCAAAAATATATCAAAAATATAAAATTGCTAATTAATATAGTTTTTATACTATAAATAGAAAGGGGCATATGTTAACTTGTCGATCTATTAATCTGAAGTTGATAGGTTGATGCATCTGGGAGCTATTGTTATTTAAACGAAGATCGACGTAATCATGGTTTGACTTACACAACACATGATGAATAGGTTCCCTGCTTTGCATACATACTCTTCAATATCTCGCCTCAGTATACATAACATAAAATTGCTTTACACATGCTTTTAGAAAGACAGTTCCTGAAGTCCCTGCCTTACGACTCTGGCAGTGTGTGGGGAAGCCATATCTTGAAAGAACTTAACACCCATGACACCTGGGATGGGTCCATTTTGTAACTGCCTAAGTTATAGCACGTTTGCATGGGATACGCCTTTCTCTTAGAAACTGTCTCCTAAATCTTCTCTGCACTTCTACATAGCTTCGTGTCTACCAGTAATTCTTAACTATGAATGCACACTGAAGTGTGGAATACTGTGGAGCCATTCCAATAACTTTTACCAGGTCTAAACTAACCTACACTGTCTACAGTCTATAGCCATTCTGCCACACCATCTACTTAGTAATCTAAATAATACAATTTAAATTACCGCCCTTGATGGTGTTGATAGACAAACTTCTTTCACCCCACCTAAATTATTCAAGTCAATAATATTACTCTCAAACAATAAATATTGATTATAACATGTATATATATTATGAATGAAGAAATAGGCAAGGAAAATATTAAATATTTCCATGATTTTCAACATATCATCCTCACAAGGTATTTGCAGTCAAATAGAGCTTTGAAAATGGTGCGCTACTGATCCAGCGTTACGATGAAAAGTTTAAAAACACTACTTTCCTTTAGAATCATGAAACTTCTGAATAGAATGTGCTATCTTTATAATCTAAAATTCTGAGAGAAGATAAAACTACTATAATTACAAATATTTAAACAATTAACCCCAAACTGGCACAAAAAAAGTAAAACAATTCGGCCAAAAATGAGAAGTCTTCGGTACCAATCATTTTGATACACCCTGTACCTGAACCTGCTTGTGCGTTAATTTGGTAACGATGTGAAAAGATAAGGCTTAGTCGTTCGTTGAATATGTTCAGATCAGTTGATGCATTTCACGCAAAGCTGTTGTTGTTTCATTTCCCTCACCGGACTCCTTTTAACGAAAAGGTTTAAGTTTTACGGTGTATTTTTTAGAAATGATATGGTTAATTTTGAAAGGCGTCCCGTTTCCTGAAACTTTACTTATATGTATGAAAAGTTTTGTAAATTTTTCAGATTTTCTAATATTTTATTATTAATTTGATATCTTAAGGTTATTAATTATTTTAAACTGTTGTGATTTGGTAGTTCACAGCATCTTACGAATGGTAGTGAGCTTTTGCAAAAACTGCATTGCTCAATTCATAGCGAGTGTGTAGAAGAATTAAAATATCACAGATATCCTTTTATAGGTGCTGCGGTTCTTGAGTTACGTTGTAAAGAGGGCTGAAACAACAACACTTTTGTAAAACATACATAACTCATTAACAACAATAAATTAAGCAAGTTTGCAAAGTATACGATTTGTAGAATGAACTTTTGCAAAACATCAAGGTGTTAATTTTCAATAATATATTGATCTAGATAATGAAAATCGATTTTTTAGGTTGCTTCGACCAACAATACCTCGTCTACCCTTAACGTTTGCAAGCTACTGAAGTATGTAAACATTAGAAAATGAATTTGGAGAAAACCTTCTGATAATAAAATACTATGCTGAGCCATCAGCCTGGGTGGCTCACGCTCCAGTAATTTCAGATGATTGAGCTCAGTAATACATCAAAGAATGTCTTCCAATTCATGAAAACAAATAGATAATCAGCTTATCGAACTAGCTCAGCGAGTGTTTGTAATTATCAGAAGGTTTTCTCCAAATTCATTATCTAATGAGACTAGGACAGTTTTTTTAGACTTGAGTACTTCGTCCACCGCACGCTTCAATTAAAAGACAATACAATGAGTTCGTAATTGTCATAGATATCTGCAGACACTTTTTATGGACGTCGATTTTACTGTGATTTTTAACAACATCCAATAATCTAGCATCTAAATATCATTCAATGTAATAAAAATATCATTCAATAAAATATCATTCAATGTAATAAAAAAGACAAACATAAACATACATTAGATAGAAATAGCTTTTGATCTTGAAGATATATACTAATACAGAAAGCAAGTGTGGCATTTAGAGAATGACTGTCATCAATAATAAAGACCTTGTTATTTGCAACATTAAAGCAATCAAAATAGTATTAATGAGTATTTACACATCAGGCAATAGCGATGAAGAGAGTAATAAAATAACACACATAGTTGTTAATACCAGCTCCTGGTTGGATAAATAAGAATGTGTTTACACAAAGGCAAACGTCATGGCTGTAAATGTGTTTGACATATATAAGTTGAACTTAATCCAAAGAATTCCTGATATATCGTTTCAAATATGCCATTCTCAGTTCAGGCAGTTTTAGCAACAAATGTGTTACATTCGAATATCACAGGTTCATTATTGATATTCAGCTCATTATATTCTTTGAATTTCATTTCAAAAATACTACCAACAGCTTCTAGATCAGAATTTTTAAATTTTTAACTTGTGGCAAATCGTCTGCTAACAACAATAAGAAACACTGCAAAAGCAAAATGGCGTTTGACATTACAAAATACATAATATTGTAAATGAATCTGCATCATGTACACTTCATACAAGATAAAACGTACTTATCAGAAATGTTTCAAGTGTTCGTATTGCCTCGTTCTAAAATAACTTTTTTTCAGAAACTATTTCATATTTTCATAAACATTGCGAGAGGTTTCATTGTCTATAACATAACTTCTCACAAATTGTTATCTAAATATTGAAAGCTTGGACCATCTACTTATATAGTAACAATTTCATATTTGCAGTAAAGATTTCATCGTTAATTTTCGCAAAATAAAATTGCTGCGATTTGATGATCACGTAAAATACAAACAACACAAACCTGGCCAACCTTTTCGTGTTAGTTTCACACGTTCAGCATCCCATGCATCTTCTCTGATTACGTCTCGAGTAGATCACTGTGTAACTCTTTTTCTTAAGGGCAAGGTTTGGCTGCATACATATTATTTTGTATATATTGGGTCATGAATCATTGGGTTGTAGGCTATATACTAATATTTGAAGTAACAATTCTTTGGAGTTGATTGTTCTATTATGCTCAAAAAATGCAAATTGTGTGTTTTTGTGGGTTTTTTTGACAATATATTGAATGTGGAATTTGATCTTCCTAATTTGGTCTAACTACTAAGGATCAGGATTGAGCTGTGATAAGCTGATAGTCAGTTAAGGGATAAGATTGAGCTTACATCTCCCAAAACAGAACTGCAAATTAAGCACTTCACATTTTTTATATTCGACTCCACTTTTGAATTTTGACATAAACATCTGCACGAACTTAGATACATGAATTGCGTAACTTATAATTATATGGCTATTATTGGAATATATTTAAGCGACATCAAGAAATAACAAATATACAACATTATTTTGTGAACGTGGAAGGAAATCACTGTAAGTATACAACTATACTGAACATACTTTAACTGAATCAGTCAAATTCCTATACTAAAAAGTTTTGTCGATTGCTTTCATAGGTTAATGTGACATGCATTGGATTATTGTGATAGCGTGTGTACTTCAAGTGTAAACATTTCAATTTGAAGTACCTCCTCGTTGTTCAAGAAGATTAATACGATGAAACTTGACAACTGACCTCATCTGACCATTGCATCCGTGACATGTTCAACAACTCATGCATTGGATGGAAATCCACTCATATTACTTTCAAGAGGAACTCCTTGTAGAGTTTTACTATAACGGTTCAATCTTAAAATATAATTCAATAAAAACTTTGCTATTAATAATACATATAGTACATGTAATAATACATATAGTAATAATACATTTCGCATCAAAGTTAGTATTGCTATATCCAAATCGTGACGCGCGTGCTTTATATAGCCAAATATATAATGTAGGAAAACGGATAACCATTATAGAATCACATACTATTAGTATTAAAAGTATATATAACTTATGATTAATTTAGCATTTAAACAATACTTAAATAAACTCATCAATGAGCACTATATATTTGAGATCTACCAGAATCATGAATACTCTCCTAATAGAAAAATCTGGTTTCCTAATAATTGTTGACATGGTCAAATCTGTGTTGGATATCCTTATTCCTTATCAAAGTAGACAAACCAGGAATGGAAAAGGAATTCCCCTATGCAGCCATAATTTTGTTTTTGAAATGCAGTCATTTAGTTGTGGTGGCATGATTTTCTGTATCCAATTTTGTTTCACCTTAAAAAGTAATTGGAGTGGTCTATATAGTAGAAGAAGGAAAGTAGGTCAACATTATTTTATAATGAGTTCAGATATCCTTTATTTCAACACAACGTCACTCCACTTTACTAAAGTCTCATTTTGCCTACAATCAGTATGAGGCAACGAAAGATTTGTATACTGAAAGAAATTATCTTGTTTTTATTTGTTTAAAAAATGGATGTAAAAGTTATAAGGCTTAATTTTATTTCTCCTGTATAAAGATGTGGGTTCCGATAGGCAGGAATTAACCACGGTACTACATGTACTATTCATATACACTTATACGGCCTATCCACTCCTGAGGGTAAAAGCAGCTGTAAAAAAAGGCGGAACTTAAAGTAGAAGGACTGTTTTAGCTTTGCTTGATGAGCCTTATTTATATGTTGTTGACATTGTGACATTGCTGTTAATTAACAAAAATATTCCAGCTTTTTTAGTTGACGCATATAGCATTTAATCGCCCTACTCGATTTATGACACTATTTATCAATTTCATCTCAATAAATTCACTTTACACTTGAAGGTAAAGTAGTAAACACCAAAATGTCAATTTTTAAGTCTTTCTATTATTATACATTAAGTGCAAATTCGTTAATAAATCTAATATTGATAGTTTTCTATTACCAGTTTAAAAATAGCAATTTCTTTATGACTAATGGCGAATTTTCTCTGTTATTTTCCCCACACAGATATTTCAAGTCGTGGGCGGCAATTTCATAAGTTGATACTACTACACTACAGGCGGATGCAGCACAGCTATATGTGGCATAGTACAACTGACTATTACCAATATTTTAGTGTATAACATTCAAAAATGGCGTCTATGGCAATCGGATCACCGGCCTTATCTCCACCTTACATTGCCAATACAGAGCCGCCAAACGTAGATATTTGGGCTTCCACCGCTCCACCAGACATGCCAGACGATACTTATCAAACAGGTCTAAAAGTCAGCTGTACAACATGGGAACCAATACAGAACATTGTTTTCCAATTTGCCTATGTGATATTATTTGTAAGCTATGTTATCCCGCCTTCTAGTTTAACAGCAACATTTGCTATGCATATATTTCTGATTTTAGGCTTCTTGTGTTACGCGTGTTGGGGATGGCTATACGAGTGCTCATTGGATATATTTATTTGGAATCTTCTGTTTGCTACATTGAATCTTTGCCATGCTGTCTATATTGCGATTCGAATTCGACCTGTTAGATTGACCGGGGAGAGAAGTGAACTTTACGACACGATTTTTAAACCGTTTAGAGTACCAAAGCATACTTTTGTAGAACTCTGTCAATATGGTAAGATATCGTCGTTGAAGATTGGCGAACATTATGCAGAAGAAGGAAAAACTCGGTGTAACCGGCTTTCTATCCTGATATCTGGAAAGTAAGTTTTGGTCATGATGGTATTCTTGTAAGATTTTTTCCGCGTTTTCCCACTTTCCTGAACTAACTTTATGTTCTTTAGAATATAAATTCGCCCATTTCCTGTTACATAAATATCAATCGACAAATAAATCATCTCCGTGACCTTTTTTTAATATTTTTATCAGATTTTTGTTATTTTGAAACAGCCAGGTCATTAAAAGGTCGAAAACGTTTATTCTACATGCCCTATCTCTCATTTTGGAAAGACACGGTTCAAGCGGACAATGTCCACCTCAATCGTCCTGGCTTGGTTTACTTGTCGTTAATAAGATCAAAACTCGTAATTTGAAATTCGTTGTTTATCATTAAGTCTTGACGAAAGGGCCTGTCATGTATGTTATATGCTGCTATAGCTTCTGTTATTTTCACCTCATGTACACGAAGGAGTAGCGTAAAACGTCACGTACAATCAGTTAATAAAGTGATTGTTTGAAAGAAGTTGTTATAGACAAAATAGATCATGTACTCGAAGACTCGCTGGCTTGACATTATAAAGTGAAAATGTTTAACACTCGTCCAGCAAAGAGCAGTTTAGTGCAACATCTATAGGTTTTAACTGCAAATAAACCAGCTATTGGATAAATCTCAGAATATTTTAACCCAGAAGTTAATTTAACCACTTAAATTGTTTGCAAGCCTCAAAGTCATTAAAAAGTTTATTCCAAGTTAAAATTATCTTTCACTGTTTAAGGTTAGCAACTTAGAAACTATCTTAAACTGTTGCGATTTAGTAGTTCACAGCATCTTGCGAATGGTGAGCTTTGGGAAAAATTGCATTTATCATTTCATAGCGAGTGTGTAGAAGAATTCAAATATCACAGATATACTATTGTAGGTCCTGCGGTTCTTGAATATGTTGGAGGGCTGAAACAACAACACGTTTGTAAACCGTACATAACTCATTCACAACAATAAATCAAGCAAGTTTTCAATGTATATGATTTGTAGGATGATTTTTTGCAAATTATCAAAGTATTATATTTCAATAATATATTGATATAGATAATGAAAGACACGGGTCAAATAAACAATGTTTATCTTAAGTACTTTTACTGGAATTAGGCAGACATTCACTAACACATTATTTCCTCCACTACTTCAAACATTCTTTTGGCTGTCAGTTTTGTCTATGTCTAATGTACCTTATTTCCTAACCTATAATACAATCAAAAAAGAATAGCTTTAATCTTCAACATCGTTTTACCAATTTATAAAATGTAGGTTAGGTATTACAGGCTGATTGCTTGTAGGTTTAATATTAGTTCTAAGCGTCTGACTCGGTTTACTTGTCGGTATCAAGATCACAACCTTTAATGGAACTCGTTGTTTATCATTATGTCTTGACGAAAGGCACTATTATTATAAGCTGCTATGGCTTTTGTTATTTTCACCTCATGTGCACGAAGGAGTAGTGTAAAATGTCAGGTAATAAAGCGATTGTTTGAAAGAAGTTGTAATAGACAAAATAGATCATGTACTCGAAGATTCGCTGGATTGACATTATGCTGTGAATATGTTTAACACTCGTCCAGCAAAGAGCAGTTGAGTGCAACCGCTATAGGATTTTAACTGCAAGTAAACCACCTAAGAAGAAATGGCAAAAAAGACAAACAGTTTTAAAAATCACTAAAATTGTTTACAAACCTCAAGGTGACCAACACATTATTTCCTCCCCTCCACTTCTTCAAACATTCTTTTGGCTGTCAGTTTTTTCTATGTCTAATGTACATTATTTCCTAACTTTTAATACAATCATCTAAAAAAGAATAGCTTTAATCTTCAACATCGTTTAACCAATTTATAAAATGTATAGGTTGATTGCTTGTAAGTTTAAAACTAGTTCTAATTGTCTGACTCGGTTTACTTGTCGGTATCAAGATCACGACCTTTAATGGAACGCGTTGTTTATCATTATGTCTTGACGAAAGGCACTATTGTTATAAGCTACAATAGCGTCTGTTATTTTCACCTCATGTACACGAAGTAGTTGAAAGAGTAGTGTAAAATGTCGGTTAATAAAGCGATTGTTTGTTAGAAATTGTAATAGACTAAATAGATCATGCACTCGAAGATTCGCTGGATTGACATTATGAAGTGAACACTTGTCCAGCAAAGAGCAGTTGAGTGCAACCCCTACAGGATTTTAACTGCAAGTAAACCACCTAATGGATAGATCTTAGGATATTTAACCCAGAAGATATGGCGAAAAAGACAAAAAAAATTAGAAACCACTAAAATTGTTTGCAAACCTCAAGGACACCAACACATTATTTCATCCACTACTTCAAATATTCTTTTTGCTGTCAGTTTTGTCCAACGTACCTTCTGTCCTTATAATCATCTAAAAAAGAAATGCTTTAATCTTCAACATCGTTTTACCAATAATATTTATAAAATGTAGGTTTGGTCATGTAATGGAAGTAAGAGACATTCCATGGTTAGGTCTTACAGACTGATTGCTTGTATGTTTAACATTAGTTCTAAGCTGCTGGCTCAGTTTACTTGTGGGTATCAAGGTCACAACTTATAATGAAACTCGTTGTTTATCATTATGCCTTGACGAAAGGCATTATTGCGTTTGCTTTAAGTTATGTTATTTTTACCTCATATACATAGCGGGGACACAGGAGCTAAACGCATGTCTTATTTTGCCAAATTCGTATTATAAAATACACGTTATTTAAAGTATGACCAAAGTTTTTAACTTTTAATGTAAACAGTCTTACTAAAAGGCAGTGAGGGACAGAAGTCTTCATAGATGTTATGACTGTTTTAAGGTAATTGCAGATCGATCATAAAGCGGAGTGCGCCCACAAATTATATCCATTTGTTTCAATATGTAGATATTACGGAAAATCGATTCTCAAAACACTTTAGATTAATCAATATTAATCATGCCAAAACTTAAACTGTTTTAAAGGCCCATTCAGTGATTTGCTCATCCGGACGATCGTAAAAATCATCAAAATTCAGATTTTGGTACCTTTGTAATTGGCATAGATGTGCTAACATAGCCTGCTAGTGGTTCGGTCGAAAGCCGTGTATTTTAGACAAAATAAAGCATTTGCATGATTCTGGACTTTTGATACTGACAGTACAAAAAGTCCGACTCGAGATCGAAAGAAGCTCACTCTCCACGTACCAACACGCGTTGTGTATTGTTTCTACTACTTATTACATCAGTAGCTACTATTTTAAACAAAATACACAATTTTAACTGTTTTTCATATTTGAATTGACCGTTAGTTTGCCTCGGTGACCTTTAATTGCTTATTTTGTTTTCTACTACAAAATTGTAGCTTAAAAGCGTCTGTTTTAAATCAATTTAGACTCTACTTCCCCGTGTTAGAAACACTGGACTAGGAAGTTTTTCCAGTCGATTGGTGGCGCACTGTACGAAAATCTCGATTTTCTCAGAGTTGAAGTAGAAAACCTTTCTAAAACTTCTGTTTTTTGACTAATTTGTCGATGTATTCAGGGGAAAAGTGGTTTAATGAAATTCTGTAGACTTATTCTTTATTTCTAAGCAACTCTGACAAATTTCCATTTTTTTAATGTTCCTGTGAAATCACTGAAAGGGCCTTTAACGCACTCTACTTTTTTTTCTTCAAAAAGGTAAATTGCATTAGCAACATCAGAACATTATTTATGTTGCCCTGGGTGCATGTATTTGTGCATCGACTGTACTATAACCAACAGACCTGGTATATTTCCAATTGCTGCTCATTACTGGTGCAGAGATGACACACGTGGCATACAATCCGATTTCAATCAGAATTGTAAGCAAGCGATTTTTAAATGTATGAATTTAACCCACAAGTTAAAAGTACTTCTACTAACATTTTGGAAGACGTTTACTAACACTTTGTTTCACCTTTCAAAACATTTTTTTTTGCTGGAACATTTCTTTGGCAAATATCTGATTTCTTACTTTAAAAATCATATCAATTAGTGAATACTGATTGAAATTGGTAAACTACAACCCTATTTCCTTGAAACGTCTTCTCTGCAAAAATCATGCATATCTATATAATAAGGTATTCGTCTAAAATAGCTGTTTAAAACCACATCTTACCATTTCAAAATGTAGGTTAGGTTTTACAAACTGATTGACTGTGGCTTTTGAATTAGTTCAAGGTGCCTGACTTGGTGAACTTGGCAGTAACAAGATCACAACGATATTCGTTGTTTATCATTATGTTTTGACAAAAAGCACTTTCATTTTTGCTATTATTACCTGTTATTTGTACCCTACATACAAGGCTGTACTCAAAGATTTGCTCTCTAGATGTAATGAAATGAAAATGTTGAACATTTGTCCAGGAAAGAACAGTTCTGTACAACCTGTATAGGATTTCAACCACTCAAATATATCACCAACTGGATGATAATATACCTACACCTTACGTGGATGTTGAAATTGCTAACCGGCTGCAAACTTCAAAAGTGGAACGCGGTTAAAAGCCAATGATTATAAACGTTTGCTCTTACAAAGTATTTGAGATGATATGGCTCTAAGATTATATTTTGGGTTGAAGTAGTCATTTTTCATCTGAATTTGCAAAGCAGTGCATGTTTGCACCATTTTAGTGGAGAAAAAAGAACAACAATTTTTGCGTTTTGTACATTATTGTTTAGGATTTGTCCATTTTGAAAAACACTCCCACATCATGACGTTGCAAGATATTATTATACTGATATGGTACCCTGAGAAGAATCAGGAGTTCCATAGTTATACAGGGGTCTCAATACGCCTTGTGGATTGGGGAACATAACATAACATATCGGCATTAAAATAATTATTAATACTTTTTTGAAGATTAGAAAATCATGAAGTGTATTCTATAGCAAGTATGGTGTTAAAAATATTCTGGGAGAGTGAGCAACAAGTTTACTATATTTTATTTCTTTCATTGTAAATTATACAATGCAGCGCATTATTGTTAATGTGTAATTGCCTCATTGGAAAGCTCCACAAATCTGTATATCCCAATTATCTCAGTGACGCATGAATGGATCTGTATGATATTTGCGCCATTTTAAAGCAGACACTTAATGGCTCTAGAATCTATACGAAAATAATTTTAATTCAGATATTTTAAATTATGTAGATAGACTAGGTTAACTCGTGTATTACTTTGCTAGCACCATGATAAAATAAACGTTACTTAAGTAAGTATGATGCAATGAGAGGCAGAAAAATCTTTATCAAAGTTATGACTGTGTTTTGGTAATTGCAGATCGATAATAAAGCGGACTGAACCCACATGTATATCCATTTATATATTAAAATATGTAGATATTACGGCTCCAGAGTTTGAATCGATTCTCAACGCACAGACTAATCAATATTAATCATGCCAAAACTTAAAGTGTTAATGCACTCTACATTTTTTTTCAAATCCTAAGTTATATGTTTGCGACATCATTACATTATTGATGTTACCCTGTATGTTAGCGCTAAAACTTAACTGGTGTAGAGATAACGCACGCGACATTTAGCTGATCAGATTGAGTTGTATGCAAGTTAATTTAAAATGCATGAATTTAATTCTGAAAGTATGGCAAAGAGGTAATAAGTTTGCAGCAAAGATACACCAAAAGACAAAAAATAAATAAACAAGAGATAATAAAAGAAACGCAAGGCACACACTTTCACAGCATGTACTTGAAGACCTGAGCGTAAGAAGACCGTAAGTCCACTTGGCACCTCAACATGTATACACTAATGTTGCGTATAGTTTCGTATAGTTTGGTAATGTTTTATACATGTTCAGGGGTCAAAACAAATCTTTCAAGCCCTTTCATGATGTTTTCACCCTGGAACATACATTATAAAACCCTAAGAAACTATACGTAACTTTAGTATATACATGTTGAGGGGCCAAGTGGACTTACGGTCTTCTTGCGCTCAGGTCTTCACTTACTGATTTTAGTATGTAACATGCTTGGCGAAATTTTGACCTTTCGTATTGAAGATATACATTTTCCCTCATAAAGACCTACTTTTTTTGGTGTTTTGAGGGAAAAAGTCCATATCTTCAATACAATAAAAGGTTAAAATTTTCAATTGATCGTCGGCTTTTCATCCCAGCTGCATACACTTTAAGTACATATCATTAGATTTATAAAGCTTTATACTTCGAGGACTGTTAAATATCAAAAATATCAATTTTTAATCATTTGCCATGAAATGTGTATAATATCGCGAATATCCAAAAATCAAAATTATTTGATATCAGAAGGAGATTCGACATGTTTGATGTGCTCTCATGTCCCACAATAAACTACTGCGATTTGGTACTTGACAACATTTTGCGAATGGTAGTGAGCTTCGGTAAAAATTCATTGATCAAATTCATAGTGAGTGTGTAGAAGAATTCAAATATCAGATATATATTTTTGTAGGTCCTGTGGTTCTTGAGTTATGTTGTAAAGAGGGCTGAAACAACAACACTTACATAACTCATTCACAACCATAAACCAATCAAGTTTTCAAAGTATGATTTGTAGAATGAACTTTTGCAAAACATCAAAGTCTTATTTTTCAATAATATTATTGATTTGGATAGTAAAAATCAGTTTTTGTTGTGGCTGCTTCGACTATCAATACCTAGTCTACCCTTAAAGACACTCTGAACCGCAAAGTAGTCGTCTTTGCTTCAGGTGTAGTATGTTATATGAAGGTAATAATTTAACGGTGATTTTTACATTGTCCATTATTTGATGGTTAAGGCTATTTTCTCATCTGAATGGCAAATTATGTACAGTGCACATTTCTGATTCAGGTGGTGACACAAATTGAACGGTGATTATTGTTTGAGATTTCTGTCATACCTTTAGTTGAACAAAGACCTGTCCTTTTAACATTTGTTTCAATTCAATTCAATTCAAAAATTAAATTCAATTCAATTAAATGGTTTGATCTTTTCTAAGAATCAGCGAAACAATACCAGCCATATTTGCACGCATTGTAAACTAATTGAACTCTTTGTCAAATCTCATAATAAGGATTATTCGAATTGTTATTACAGTTTCAGTATTGTGTGATATATATTCGTCTTCACAATGTTTTTGGCGGGAAAAGTGTTAAAAATTGTGAATCAATATCTGCACGCCTTCAGCATGTTAGTTAATGAACTACTGGGGACCGTATCTGCAACATATGCACATACCCTGAGAGAAAATGTATTGAAATGGGTTGAAACTCTGAACAATGTGATTTATATCACCCCGTTTTATATTACCTAAGTATTTCGTGTCTTCATGGGACACAAAAGTGCGTAACTAAAAGCAAAGTACAGGGCAACAGTTGACATGCATTACGACCTGCGACAGTTATTGAATCCTTCAAAAGCACTTTCAACAAAGTACCTTCTTTTTTTTTTAACTTCTGAGCTTTCTATGTTAAAAAATCTCAACTATATGACAATCAAGTAGCAAGTTAACAAGATTAGAGAGTCACATAAGTGACATACTTTTGGTAAAACTATAGCCATTCTGTAATTTATTCAACCCATTTTCTGATTATGTGTATAGGAATATTTACAGGCTTCAATTTACGCAAATCTTAAATCTCATTTAGACGAACAGAACTTCTTTCGTAACTATAATGCCTCACTAGGATCCACAACATGCTCGTCTATCAGGGCACAGTTCTTTAACCCCAAGATGCCCAATACATTTGTACATTCATTGTATGAACTTTGAAAATTTGGGTACAAAAACTCATACTCTACCACTTGAGGTCAAATTTGGCACTATGATTGTTTAATTGAGTTTAATTGAACTATGGCATTGGGATGAGGCCATTGTGGTCCATAGTGCCTGAACACTGTTTGCAGAATAGAATTAATCAGTATGTTGATAAATATGCAGCTCCATTCAGGCAGGTAAATATAGCACTTAAGATCTTTTCAACTGCATGGGCAACAACAATGGATCTGAAACAAACGGCAATTATTACGAAGAGTGACAATAAACTATGAATCATAAATAATAATAATAATACATTTTGGATTTATAAAGCGCCTTTCTCCAGATCTTAGAGGACTCAAAGCGCTGTAATTTCGCTGCAATGGTGAATCATCATAATCAGATCGCATCAACTAGGTTGCTGCCGAACGGCGCACACCTATCCGCATTTAGATTGTAACATCCACCAATTATCTGTGCAGCTCCACAAATTCACAAGTTTTTGATAACCAAACAACTAATCACCGATTTTTTCGATACAGGAGGAAACCGGAGATCCCGGAGAAAACCTGCGAGAGCGAGCATGGAATCGGGATAAACCAAGTGCACATGAGTCCTTGGGCCGCGCCGGGCTTGAACCCGAGACCTCAGTGGTGCAAAGCGAGGGAATTACCGTACATGTCTGTACTACTATCACAAATTGTGTTTTCAAATCAAGCTAAATGTTATTTCTCGTTTTGACAGTTTTATTGGCCAAAATCAGCATTTAGTGTAAGAAAAACAGACGAGTTCTCCGAATTGTTGAAATTACTATCATGCCGCTACAATGCTAATAATTTCAATCTTCGTATGTCGTTCCTCGACTACTTGCCTACTGCAAACACCAATCATATTTCATTAAATCGGGAATCGATAGATTTTCGCTGAATTTAGACAGATGATTTACGCTTGGTACTCATCTATGTATTATGTATTCCATAACGGGAGCTTACTTTGAATGCAAGCTCGCTGGCCCGGGCTCGCTGGCTGACATGTCTTCTTTGCAAAGACGGAATCTATGGCATAAAACCAAAATTATATTTTGACATATTTACAGTAAGAGTCCAATCGACTAAAACATTCCCCTCTACGTTATTGTGTAACATGACAGCTATTCAAGTGCATTAGCTCAACTATAAAGCGACTGATTGATTCAAATGTACATTTCAAGATCTATGTAGTCATTGTCTTTTTGCCCCATTGGATATTTTGTCAATTTGTTTTTTATTATTTATGTTAATCCCCACTGTATATACCAAACATCTTCATCATCAATTTCATCATATTGAATCTACCCTTTTTCTCCTTGCTTTTTTTAGTTCAAGTATTCTATGCTTTAAGTTATGAACCAAAATCTCTAAAATGTTCATACATGGTGCGATTGTTCTCGAGATACGGAAAGACCTTTTTGAAGATTCTGAAATGTGATGATCCGTATTTGCATTAGAAGCAAGTATTGGCATCAATTTGGCAATCTGCCGGACGCATAATACCATCGGGTCAGTAATTGCACGGTGTTTACATTAGACCATGTTCATGGTGTAGAGCTATTCTATAAAACGTTACCCACAGGGAAGATTAATTAACGAGACGAGATGCTATTGGCTAAGGAATTTGCCAGAGTTTGGTTATACGTTATTTGACACCGGTGACACCGGCAGGCATTTTACGTAAACGGTATATGTACTATTATTTGGTCTAAATGAATATAGCCATTGAGGAAAAAAAATCGGAAATAAATGAGGCTCATCATTTCATATTCTAAACAGCATATAATATACTAGCGGTCGCACCAATCAAATTCGTTTCACATACATGTATTGTTCTATATAAGATCCGTTTTCAACATATCATTATAATTATAATATTTACTTAGATCACAACAAAAGGGAAACTGATATCTAAATTTTCTGCAAAATATTCAATTAGTTTCACACTTTTCTTACCGAGAAAAGTCGCATTGACAAGATTGTTTTGTTTTTCAATTTACTGGTACTTTTTAACACTACGGTTCTATTGCCAATAGCACCATAATATTCAACACACGTCAGTAAATTGAAAAAAAATGCTGTTTCATAGAAAACGTATTCTTATTTTCAATTTGTAATTTTAACCTGTGATCTTTACACGTTCTTACGCTACCCATACTTTAGCATCTACTTGTGTGGATTACACCACTATTATGTCTCTCCTTTTCGCTCTAGAAACCCAGGAGAGATGAAAACACCCCATCAACTCAATTATTGAAAGGAAGAGATTGTTTGCACATCATTTCTTACTAGTTTCCCTCTACTACGGTCTACAATGGCAGTGATTTTATAGCATTTGCTACTTTACATGTTAAAAATATAAGATGGGAACCACTTAACCCACCTTTGCATGTTTGTACGTCTTGGTATGCATTTACTCCTTTCTGAATTTTGATTTTTGCATCAAAATAAACAACAACTCTACAATGTGACAATTGTGAATAATTATAAACCGAGTGTCTCATACAAAGGGATAAAAGTTCCATAGCAACCGAGCTTCAATAACGGTCTCCTTAGGGAAAGGATGATGCACTCAAGAAGTGTTATTTGTAGAACTAGAAGTTGAATTATAGATATTAGTCCGTAGCGTTAATTGCAATAAGAGGTGCTGTATAGAAGATAGAAGAGATGCAGACATTGGAATGGGTAGCGTCAATTATATTATGTTTGGTCAGCGTATTGGTTGACCTGGTTTTGTTCTACATCATAATTACGTAATTATTCGAGCAGAATGGATGTCTCTGTCACAAATAGATTTGAAGACCACCATTTGCAAATTTCAACGCCGTCTTTAAGAAGATCTTACGTTAGAAGTTATAGTTATACGTGGAAGGCATAGTAGTTTAACAAATTGTACTAAGTTTCAGGTTCACATATTTACTTACATGTACCTTGAATTAATCACTCGAGTTGATGTATTTTTCGCTGATGGGACCAGTATTCTCAGCTGTTACCTGCCTAGGCTATAGGCTGTGCTAAATCATATTAAGATTTCACCCTAATGTTTCGTGAATGTTGTTGTGATAATCTGGTAATGGTAATTATGTATCACGTTTGAATCGATCGATTGGACCCAATAAAGAGGCCAAGAAAATAGTCGTATAGTAATGCAGTGGCAAGTAAATCAACGTAGCAACAAAATAATTTTGAACTAATTTGTAAAGACTCAATACATTAAAACGGTTTATTATTTCAAGCTTCTACTTATTTCGGGTGGTTTTCTTGAACCACGGCTGTTCTCCATATTCTCCTGTCCCGCATCGCAGTTCCCAGTACTGCTAGGTCATTTAAAAAGTCATACTCTGTTATCTTATGTGCCAGGATATTGAAATTACACATGATTAGACTCTTAAATCTTGGCTACAGCATAAAAGTTATTTGATAAAAGTGAGATATTTGTTTGCTCAGATGTGTTGGTTAAAGTTAGAAGGTATCCGTATTGCTCTTCGTTACTTATGCGGTATTTCCAGTGGAAGATATACACTACCCAAAGCATTCGGTCACCCAGCTCATTAGATAGGTTGAGTGTCATCAGGCTTCACATCGGTATGTTAACAAAGTCTGAAGACCTGTAATTTAAATTCCTTTGGTAGATCAGACGTCCGTCTTCGTTAGGTTCTTACATGGTCTCTAAGCTGCTGTCTCACGTGTTTTGATACTCGACTCTAGCTGAGCTAGCCATTCAAGGTCCAAAATATTTGAAATCTTTCGCCTCATCTAGCTTTGTGTCATTATTTTTGTGTATGTTGATCTTCTGAACTTGGCTAAGAGACATGAACTATGTCTTTGTGGCTTTCATCTTTAAGTAGACTCTTCCAACTGATGCTTTCTTTCGGGATGAACCTCTCCGTTGCTTCATTGGCGCTTATAAATCTCTCCTGTTGCTCTACCGGTCGCAGTTTTATCAACATCGTCTAGAAGTTGAAATCTGCTACGTACCTCAATATCACTGAATATAGTATTGCTGCTGTAGCTTGTCAGAGAACCTGTCATTCCTAATTTTTCACCTTCTGATAAACCTTTTCATAATACTCTCCTAAACATTCGTAACATTTATTCAGTAGCAGAAAGAAAGTTTAATGCTCCAGAGAACGAGAGACCCATAGCAAAAAGAAAAGTTTCCCGGTGACCACCCGATGACCATTCGGTGGTCATCAGAAACCTTTCGGGTACCTTTTCCAGTGTTATCCGAAAGTGCCCGCTAGCGGATACCTTGCGGATACCTAATTAAGTTATCCAAAAGTTTTCGGGTAGACATCCGGAAGTCTCCCAAAAACTCAAATATTTCAAATGAGTTACCCAGAAGGTTCCCAGAAACTTAGATTCTTTGCAGGAGTTACCCGGTGGTTATCCGCTTTTAATTTGACCTTGAAAATAGCATTAAGCATCTTAAGAATTTATTGTGGGTGGGTATATGGTCAAAGGTCACTGAATGAATTCAAAATGGAGAAGCTAGCTGTTGGCAGTTGGAATATATTTGTGCAGAATATTCAGTTATTTGTGGTCCAAAATGTATGGATTTACATTTAGGACATTACAAGATGTTTACTAATTAATCTGGAACATGCTGTAGAAATTATAAAGCATTGAATGCTTGATTTCAAATGACAATGCAGGTAGGAAAATTTGCATGAAATGATTTGTATTGATGCAGTCTTTTATACACTATGTACATGTACCTAACACATTTGAGTGTTTTAGTTTATATCTTTTCTAGTAAATCATACATGTACATTATGTTGACAGTAAATTAATGCCAATTAAATTACTAATCATCAGCTAATGTGCCAATTAACTTTTAAGCTTTATGTTTAAGCTATTGTTGTAAATAAATTATAATATTTGATATACAAATTATATAGGCTGTGTTAGTAATGTGATCACATTTAGGTACTGTAATACATGTATATACAATTTGGTTGTACATTAATTGAAATGTATACACCTTATAAAGGTGTGAACCAAATTAAATCAGAAGAATATTTTTGTACAATAACTACAATTACATTGTACACTTTCAAGTTTCTTAATAGCAAGATAGCACACTGCCATGACTGCAGGTCCAGTTGTATTTCTCCAAAAACTACAATTCAAATAATAAGCTAAATTGTCTAATACATTTGTGCATACTCATGTATTTGTATTTCTGCATTCCCCAAAAGGTCAACAGGAAGTCTCAAAAGAGGTCACCAGGTATATCGTCACCAACAAAGTTATCCGCTAGGTCCCCGAAAAGTTATCGGGTAGTTATCCGCTAGTTCCCAAAAAAGTCACCGGGTGGTTACCCGCTAGTTTCCCAAAACAGTCATCGGGTAGTCATCCGGTACCTATTGCCTGAAAGGTATCCACTATTGTTTCCCAAAAATTTATCGGGTAGTCACCCGCTACCTATCTAATTTGCATGTGAAATTTGCCGGTGTCTACCCGGTGACTATCGGGAAGTTATCCGAAAAGGTCTGATTTTTTGCTATGGGGAGTAACTATTCGAAACATATAAACACGTAATATGCAATTTAGATAAAACCGTTATCCTATAATATTGTTTTCAGCAAGTGTTAGCAGAATCTGGACTATACATAATAACCATTATAAGCGGTGCCATGACATCTTAATTTGTATAATATATTGTAAAATTAGCTTTCAAGTACAATGATATGTTGATATGTTGAACATAAGAATATGTTAAAACGGCATAACGTCTTGCGACAGGCTTTGTATTTAGTACAAGCACAAAGGATGGCTCTACAATTACATTGAAGCGTTAGGACGAGGGTTAACAATGGAATGACAGCCGATGTCTGGTAAATTGCTGTCAGGCTTGTAAAATCTATTAATGTTGTAAACCTATACATGCTCGATTGACTAGTGGCAAATTTAGACATTTCAATATTACTCTAGTGTGTCGGGTAGGTGAAAGATAAAGCACTGCCGCCATGGCCATAAAAATGTTGACGTTTGTATAGCTGCTTTGTCTATATTTAACAACATTAACCATTATATTTTTACAGGGTCAAAGTCTTCTGTGAAGGAGAATTTCTTCATGCAATTCAGGACAAGCAATTCTTGGATTCACCCGAATGGGATTCATTTACACACGGGCAGGAATGTGATCGCTTCCAGGTAAGATAAATAAAGAACAAATGTGAGTACTTCTAGGTAAGAAACGTGGATAACAATTAATGGGATCAATTCCAGGTAAGAAACTTGGATAACAATGTGATCGCTTCTAGATAAGAAACATGAATAGCAATGTGATCGCTTTCAGGTAAGAAATGTGGATAAAAATGGGATCAATTCCAGGTAAGCAACGTGGATAACAATGTGATCACTTCCAGCTAAGAAACGTGGATAACAATGTGATCACTTCCAGGTAAGAAACTTGGATAACAATGTGATTGCTTCTAGATAAGAAACATGAATAGCAATGTGATCGCTTTCAGGTAAGAAATGTGGATAAAAATGGGATCAATTCCAGGTAAGCAACGTGGATAACAATGTGATCACTTCCAGCTAAGAAACGTGGATAACAATGTGATCACTTCCAGGTAAGAAACTTGGATAACAATGTGATCGCTTCCAGGTAAGAAACGTGGATAAAGATGGGATCACTTCCAGGTAAGAAACGTGGACAACAATGTGAGTACTTCCAGGTAAGAAACGTGGATGAACAATGGGATCATTTCAGGGAAGAAACGTGGATAACAATGTGATCGCTTCCAGGTAAGGAACGTGGATAACAATGTGATCGCTTCCATGTAAGAAACGTGGTTAACAATGTGATCATTTCCAAGTAAGAAACGTGGATAACAATGCGAGTACTTCCAGAAACATGGATTACAATATATATTTGTACTTCCAAACAACAATATATAAACTAGTAAAATTTGATGATAAGGTATGGGGAAGATTGTGGAGGTATCGTCCGTAAAGACAATATTGCTCAAACAAAATTATTCAAGGTTATACAATATTGTCAAAAAACAATAGCTTTAAAGCTTAAAATATAAATTACCCCGATAGAGGGCATGAGCTGAAGAATGAGGGAAATTAACAATTAAGGGGTAAAACTAAAAAAAGTATGATCGTGTTTTGATAACGAAAGAGACATACTTAGAGACAGCCCGTCACCCATTCCTTAAGGTTCCGTTAATTAACCTTGCTTTCTTTCCATGCGGGGCCATTATATTTTGGAACTCCATTAGTTGCAAGTCCTCACTACGGGAGTTTCCAGGCTTGCAGCCTTGAAATTTTTTAAGCCCTGACGGGCTGGGAGCCCAGTAAAAGAACTAGAAGGCTATATATTTGTACACAAATACGGCTATACCCGCATGTTATCGGTTTACACAAACTTACAGTCCTTATTTGCTGAGGACTTAGGTTGCTGTTGTCAGTCTCTCTAATTCACAGTGAAGCTATGCAATTTGATAGATTGAAATTCACAATGTGCAATTTGATTAGGGAAAGCTATTCCAGAGGGAGTATGTAAATTAAATGGAACAGCCATTTCAGAGGGAGTATGTAAATTAAATAGAACAGCCAATGGGTATGTAATTTAACTGGAACAGCCTTAACGTTTCTGTCATCTATATTATTATAATTACGCAATTGTCTGTGAATGGGATGGGGTGGGTGTTATTAACAATATAATTCGCAGGTGCAATCTGTGTACAAACTCCGAGCCCTGAAGTTGCTTTATTTGATGATAAACGGACAGCCCTTTTTAACATTTGGGGCCCTGGCCCATAATATTTGACTTATGAGGCTCATGTACACATGTTGAAGTATAATTCTCAAGTGCTATCAGTAGACTTAAGCTGGGCACTGTAGCTGCTTTATTTACTGAGTAACGGCTGGCCCTATGTTTTAGCGTTTGGGGCCATGGGCCCATATTATGTGACATATGGGGCTCATATGTACATATAACAATATAATTCTCAGGTGCAGTCTGTGTACAAACTTTGAGCTTTGGTGAAAAATGGCCGGCCCTTTGATTTAACATTTGGGGCCTGGGGCCCATAATATTTGACTTATGGGGCTCTGTGCATATGTTGAAATATACTTCTCAAGTGCTATCAGCAGACTCAAGCTGGACATTGTAGCTGCTTTATTTACTGAGTAACGACCGGCCCTATGTTTTTAGCGTTTGGGGCCCTGGGGCCCATATTATGTGACACATAGGGTTCATATATACATAAAACAATATAATGCTGAAGACCTATTAGTGTACCAAATCTAAACCCTGTCGCTACTTTATTTGTTGAGAAACGACCGGCCCTTTGTTTTAACATTTGGGCCTCTGGGGCCCCTAGCCTTAAACATCTGGGGCCAAAATGGGCAGAAGACACATTACAACTTAGGGCCCATACATGTGCCACATATGAGCCCTAGTGCCCTTGTAGTTTTATAGCTAGCCTTGTTAACCTGTTGCCCCTTATTTTAACATTTGGGGCCCTGGGGCCCATAATATATGACATATGGGGCTCATGTATACTTGTATATATAGAGTACCCCTGGCTCTATCAGTGTACCAACTCAGGGCCCGAGGCTGCTTCATTTAATGAGAAACCGCATGCTTTGTATTTTTACATTTGGGCCCCTGGGGCCCGTGACCTTGACCTCTGGGGCCCAGATGTGCAAAGGATAAATCTACAGGGTAGGGCCCATAAGTGTACTACATATGGGCCCTGGGGCCCTTGTAGTTTTAGCGCTAGCTTTGTCAATCTGTTACCCCTTGTTTTAACATTTGGGGCCCTGGGGCCCATAATATATGACATATGGGGTTCATGTATACTTGTATATATAGAGTACCCCTGGGGCTATCAGTGTACCAACTCAGGCCCCTGAGGCTGCTTCATTTGATGAGAAACGGCATGCTTTGTATTTTTTACATTTGGGCCCCTGGGGCCTGTGACCTTTGACCTCTGGGGCCAAGATGGGCAAAGGATAAATCTACGGGGTAGGGCCCATAAGTGTACCACATATGGGCCCTGTGGCCCTTGTAGTTTTAGCGCTAGCCTTGACAGAATGTTGTGTTTGATGGAGGAAAAGGAGAAGGAGAAGGAGAAGAAACCATAGAATGGCAATATACCCGTTCATGCTTCGCATGCGGGTATAAAAAGCATCAACGCCGCAAGCCCGGTAGGGCTGAGGCTGGAAACTCCCAAAGCGATGACGTGCAATTAATAGAGTCCCAATATACATGTATATGCCCCAGAGGGCATAACACAAAACCATGCGTGACTTTAATGTAACGTTGACCAACAGAGGGCTTCAATATTATACAGAGGAACAGAGGATACTCTTGCATGATTCTAAACATGGGATGCTGAACAGTATCCCATATATGTATTTTTGCATATTCCACTCCTCACATTGGGTATATCAGCAACTCAAATAACTCGATAACAACAATAATCAATGATACTAAAACCATCATGTTTTTCTTACGTTTTACTATAGATTACTTTGACGGCTACGCTATATTGCCGCTACATATCATGGCCACGAGACACACTACTTGAGTATCTTGAATCAGAACCCTACGTTAAACAAGTCTTTGAAAATTTGATCGGTAATGATATCACAAAGAAATTATATCTACTTACGGAAAAGCATCTAAATACTCATGGAGCTAGGGCTGATATCCGCCTCCCCAGTGCTGCCAGGGAGCTGCCATCTCACCATGACCTTAAGGGGCACTTTGCTGCTGGACCTATGGGGGCTTGTGGAATTGGTATTCCGATATTAGGCATGAGCAAGCCTAAATAAGTAGGGTAAATAGAGGATAACAAATGTTGAGATATACCCTAACGCTGTAGAACATGTTCGTATTCATCTTTGTATTAAGTACGGCAAAGAGTTAGATCTGTTCACATAATTACGTCGTATCTTGCATTGGCACAATCTTAAGAGATATTTTCAGGTTAGATTGTATGCCTATGCCCTTCTTCCGTTGGATAAATATCAGGAAGTAGGAACGCTTTGACTCTCAAATTACGCAAATAGGTTTACAAAAGTCAAAGCCAATAGCATTGAAAACTGAAAACAAGTAAAACGTTTGCCAAAGCCAAGTGTTAACTTCATTAAGATTGTAGGTATGTTTGTAACAAGATATGAATAGATATGTACGAAAATTATAAATTAAAAATTGGATTGAAACACACATTGTAGTATTTTGCATGAGCATGTTGTTTTTCTAAAACAATTTTCTAAATTACGTTTAGTTAAACTAAGATTCAAAAGTTTCAAAAGATAGTAACTACAGGTAATATATATTTTTAAGGTGCGTTGACGAACAATATATTGATGAATACTTTTAATTTGTTCTATTGTGTCAGACTTACATCCCACCAAATTTAAGATGCCTTATTCATGTGTATCAGCTACAGCTTCTAACATTAAATGGCTTGTATAAAATTACGCATTTATTGTTGTTTATTGTTTAGAGGAATTTTAGCTATGTGTAAATTGTGTCTGTCTATTTTCAATATCATCTTAGACATCACTGTGAATATAATTTAGAGTGATAAAAAGTGATAAAACCCATAAATAATCATATTTGTTTGTTTTAATTTAAAAAAAATATTATTGTAAATGATTATTAATAATTATTAAATAATGGGTCACTGGCCACACTGGCCACCACTGAAGAGGTAATTCGTATTAGCAGGCATCAACATAGAACTAAGCACATATCCAGCAAACACAAAACGTTTTTAAATCGTTTTACAGGTTATATTTTGGATTTTTTGTTTTTGGTAAAAACGTTTAATAACATTAAATGTCGGGTTACATAAAGGTTATGAAAACGTTTTAAAACGTGTTGTATGAAAACGCACTGCAAAAATAATTTTTTAAATGTCTTCAAAATGTTATTGTAAAATATTTTTGTCAACGCTAAAAATAACACATGTTAGAATATTTGCAGTAAGTTATCAAGAAAACAGTTTTGAATGCTATGAATACATTTTAAAGGGTTTAAAAACCCTTTACCTTTATATAACCCGACATTTAAACGTTTTCTGTCAACCTTTTGTAACCTTTTGCGAATGATGTCGAAAATGTTTTGTGTTTGCTGGGTAATGTCCATAATGATCTATATGTGGGAAGTACCTGATGTAGATTGCCTCAATGTTTGTCATGTTTGTTATAATAATACATTTCAAAAGTATAATTTATACACGTTAATTACGAGCGTAATATACACTTCGCCGAATCAGTCCCCTTCTGTCCCCTTCTGTCTCGCAATGTAATGTTGGATAACCACATTCAAAAATCGCAACACCACACATTGATAATAGGGGCAGGTGGGCTGGACGAAAAATTCTGTGCACATTCTTTTTTCAGAAATTTAATATCAGCGAAGTTGATGTATAACAAATGCATAGAACTTGAATATAAAATGACAAGGAAAGAGAAGTCCATTAATAAAATGATCGTCATTTGACATATATCAAAAGTTTGTATACGATTCCATTTCAATCGTGACTTACTTTGCAAGTAATTATTTCAACTTTTCTGAACATTATGTGTCGAAAATAGTGGATTGTCTTACATTGAAATAAGAATATTTTACCCATGCCCTCTGTGAATGCTATTTCAACTCGAATTTTAATCTTATAGCGCCTTATAATTAAGTTCACCCTGTGGAAATCTCCGGCAAGTCTAGCCACGTTACGTTGCCCACTATTGCATTGATCAAATGTCCATCAAACGTCATTCTCCTGTCACATTTGTAGATTTATTCTTCACGCTTAATGGTTGCAGACCCAAATATGTCAGAATTAGATACTCTTGGAATCATTAGATATATTTTGTTCTGTTGTTAATTCAAAATGCTGGGATACTATGACACAAAACAGTGATCAAGGTTTCGATTGCCAATGACAATCAACGCAAAGTATGCATTTAGATGTTCTTCTATTTAGTAACTTCCACCTGAAATAAAGAAATGCAAGAATACGTATGTTGTTGTGCTTCCCTGTTTTGATAAACATTATTTTTTGTCCCTCGATGAGCATCTTATTTTAACAATGGAGTACAATTTACAAACCAAGATCCCCTAGATAATGAGATTTCAAAACTAAACCTTGTTTGCAGCGCTCATGTTTGCGCAATAATATTGGAGTTTTAGAATGTTATTTTTTCAAACTCAGTCTGCATATAATGATTAGTTATTTACACATGCTTATGAAAGTTTAGTAATCGATGCGTAACAACGATTCTCACGCGAACGTCATGTTATGTTCAATATATTGCCTAAGAAGAGGGAAATGTGTTGTGAATCATAATAATGCTCTACAACATAATGTACTCCCGATTCATTATGAGACAACTAATCCCCATTGCATGCTAATAGCATGCGCCAAGTATTCTTGTAGTATAATATGTGTTTTTATGCACAGTCATGTATTCTGGCAATCCTCAGTTGTATACAATTTAGCTTTCAAGTATATTACCTAAGTTCCTTAAATTTTAGTTCAATCATGACGTCATACCGTACATATCATTCCTTAAGGTTGATACTTGGCATGGACAGCCAAATGTGAAATTGCAGATCAGTGTTTGCAATATTTCGTTTTGTTCTCTTAGTAGTTCATAATAAGTGACCGAATAGTTACTGTAGTTACCTATTATGAATGAGGTACGGGGTTCGATTCCCGGCAGTGGAGATTTGCTAGGGTATTGACTCGAAAAAAGTCTGAAATTAATGGACAACATCTGCTGATAACTTCTTGCACTACACACAGTATATGTGATGCGATCAATCAAAATCAGTCTGAAGTAATCCCACGTCAATTTTAGGATTCTTACATTGTCATTTTTAGGGTATTCGAAGCTCCACGTTAGTGAAAACCCCATACGGCCTTTGGTTACAAAGTTACAACAATTTGAACACCGGTATATTAAAAACAAGTAACGGAGAAAATCAAGTTTAAAGTTTAGAGTAGGCTACTTTAATTTAGTCACTTCTAGCACAACTATACATGTTATACATAGTCAACTTAGCAACGATATCTTTGGTTTAAGATATGGCTACGAAATTTGGCATAACAAATCGCTAAATCCGAGTTTCGTTTGGAATAATTTCACGATTTTTGACAATATTATTATCGAAATTGGGTGTAGGTAAAAAAAGTCACGTTTTTAACATGTTCCTTTCAGAATATTTCCACATTATTTGGCCCATATCTCAAAACTATGATTGCCGAGTTCCGACTGATTTTGCTTGATCGCATCACATATTTAGAATTGGGTATTAAATGAACAAAGAATGTACTTCTTCATTCGAAGGGGGCGTTGAGCCGTTGGTCCTGTGTACAGAGAGTCATGCCACTAAAATATCATACCTCTACAATGTCATGTATCTCGCAGTCAGTATCGAAACGAGTAAGGGCTTAACCCCTGACGGCCCTAATCTGTCCGGGTGCTGTTTGGATTCACGTGCACGGATAAGGTGTACTGATTCTGATGGTTAATGCACAGCGGCGCTCTAATGTGGTCACATTTACCGTTTTAAAAGTTTGGTATCTGTAAATTACCAGGGGTTAGCTTATAATTGGATTATGTACATAGAAAACTTGTTTGATAGTAGTGAAAGTGGGTGTTTTTGCATTGTACATATACAATTTACAATAAAACATGCAAACATTTTAACAGGTATGTTTATGTGGTCTGTTTCATTAGCATTTTTTGAAGAATGGCGGACAAGGAGAAAGATTTTCAGTTTGGGTAAAGCTGGAAAAGTCAAAAGGCTTTTCCCAAACTGAACAACACAGTCCGCCATTCCTCAAAAAGGCTTATTGTGTCTAGCACTGCCTTGCTTCAAATTAAAAAATGAGTTTCTCTTTTGCTCAGATCAGGGATTAAAAGAGAAGGAGAAAACCCTCTATCACTCCCCCCCTTTCTCTCCTTTCCCCATCTCTCCCCGCCCCTCTCTAAGACACCTAAAGAGTGATAGCGTCCTCTGTTGTTATTTATTATCTTTAGTGTGTATATGAAACACGGTAAAATATAAAAACTAGTAATCAAAATAATATTATTCAAGGTTGCCTCGCAGGGCTACAAAGAAACAATTAGCGCTCACAAACAATACCGATAAAGCTTAAACTATAAATTAGCAACCGATAGTGGGCAGGGCCTGAAGAATGAGGGAAACAAAGGGGTAATAATACGGACGTTTCCTAAAAATGAAATGTGTAACGGTCTGTCGGTAACTTAAAGCCACGCATTCTTAAGGTTTGACGGGGCAATTCTATATTGGAAATCCATTAGTTGCAAGACCTCACTATGGGAGTTTCCGGTCTCACCCCAACCGGGCTTGTGGCCTTGATATCTCTGTTGATACTGGACCCGCAGCCCGTCAGAGCTTTAAACCTTTAAGGCCGCAAGCCCGGTAGGACTGATGTGGGAAACTCCTATAGTGAGAACTTGCAAAAAAATTGATTTCTTTTTCTGAAGGTATTCTGGGGAATGTTGAGAATCAAACGTGGAAGAAAGACATTGCTAAAATTTGGAAGAAATTACATCGCTTCCTTAAGGGATCATTACCATGACTTATAGGCCTACAGTTTTAGCTAAGTTCTAGGGACAACATTTACTACGATATCAAGTTGTAATACAGATATAATGAAAATTTATCTCCTATTCCCCTTTTCTTTGAACTTATTACGACTTTTGATGGAGCTTGAAAAGATGAGTTAAAATTTTCATTGACGGCTCCACGGCGTCCTATAATGTACTATGATAAGACTAGCCGCTGCAGCTGTTGCCTTGACATAATGTTATCAGAACTCTAATCCTTGTGTACCAAATAAAACAGTAGCCCAGGGAACAGTAGCTCTGATAGTAACCTTTTATTTAAGTATTCTATACAAACATCTAGTTTCAAAACAAATATTTTATTTTGCAAACAAGCTCAAACATGCTGAAGTTAACAATTTCATTGTTCTGGTTCTTTAAGATCACCTTTCAAATTTAAACAACAATATTCAGCATTCTTTTTAGGTATGGTTCTAAATATTAAGAAGGAATTGTTTTTCACGTTGAGCCCATATATCCTACTCATAACAGTAAGTCCAATACTCGCATTCAACAATGTAAGTTCACGATATGACATAATTTTGTAGAGCATGATATTTGTACCCAATGTGTTCAAAGGTCATTCTTTGAGACTGCAGTTATATGGGGTTAACGAACTCTGTCTTAAGACATTAGCATGTATGATATCCTAGTAGTATACAATAAATGCATGACGGATTATACGGTGACAGGGCAAACAGGTGCACTGTCATACTATGTTGCTTGCTTCAGGTGCAAAGATCACTAATGTCAATGAACATTAGCTGCTGTAGGGAAAACCAATCCATTTATCTAACTGTCTAAATAGCAATTCACATAAGGCAGCTATCACTTTTATTGTAAAATATTATATTTGCGATATGTTTTCAAGATTATTATAAAAAAAAGATTACCCTGTGTCCAACTAGCTACAGGCACATGTCATTTTAAATAAAAAGAGAAACACTTAAACTAAGGGCATGTTTACCAAACATGCGTTGTAAATACATACGAAACTTGACTAATTACTCCATTCAAAGAGTTAATAATAAAACATGGAAAAAATTTTCATATTAAGGTCAATGATTTATTTTCATTTATTTTTCATGTCCTCATCCATATAATCAAAAATGTCCATCATATGATTTTGATATCAATCATTTCCTACCCATTTTCATACAATGAGATCAAAATACTACAATTTTGACAACGTAAACAATCATATTGTTTTGGGAAGAAACAATGATACAATTTTATTGTTCGTCTCTTATTCAAGGAGACACGTTCAAAGATACTGCAGGTGCATTTTAAGTAATGCGGCACGAATAAAGTGTTCTTGTAAGATCATCATGGCAATATACACTCCCATATCAAAATATAATAGGTATCGGGATAGTATCTGATACTAATACCGGAATAGTACCCGCTACCTAGTGGGATATTAGTATCGGTATATTATCCGGATATGTTTCACATGCAAATCTTTTGTCCATATATGGACATATAGTATCGGGATAGTATCCGATACTGTTACTGGGAGACACTGATAAATAGTATCGGAATAGTGCCCGATACTAGTATCGGGATAGTACCTGATACTAGTATCGGGATAGTATCTGATACTATGTGTTTCGCATGTAAATTGTTTTGCCCAAATATGGTCATAGAGATATGTCCAGAGATTTACATGGTATATGGACAAGGTCACTGGAAAAGTTCAAATGATTATATAGTTATACATACATTAAATGTGAAATGTGTAGCAATTGATTATATTGTACATACATGCAGCATTGAAATTTGTGGCAAAAAGCAATTGAAAATGTACATTATGAATGCTACATTACATGCTAAAAACATAATATACACATTCACATTTATGGCATGCATCAGCTGATGCATTGAGCACCATGTTGTCTTGGGTGCAGAATTCAACATACTCCGTGGTTTGATATAGCCTACATTGCACGATGTTCTTAAGCTTATACTAAATTTAGGTAAAATAAAAAGTTCTGTTCAAAAACTGTCACCCAATACAATCATACCTGTAGCCCAGAAATAGAACACACTGTACAATTCTTTGTACAACAGTATATATTATCCTTTGAATCAGAGGAACTCATTCCTTGACTGTATAGCAATTTGGCTCCAAGCCGATATGGCAGTTATTCTAATTAGTCATGTGACATGGATTGGCGCCAGCTGAAAGCGGGTACTATTCCGATACTATAGTATCAGATACTAGTATCGGGATAGTATCGGAATAGTACCACTATACCGATACTATTATCCAACTAGTATCTGCTAGCAGATACTTTCGGATAGCTCCAGAATACCTACCGGATACTATCCCGTATAGTAGCCGGAACTATACCGATACCTTTTCTTTTTGCTATGGGCTTATCGCATATTGGTCCCCAAGATGAGGATACCGAGATGTTTTCAGTCACTCTACAAATGGAGTCCCGGAAAGGAAATATATCTTGCATGTGCATCTTAAAACAATATTTCTCACCATCATGGAAAATGGCAAACGCACTTTATCGCCCAGATATCTTCATGGCAGAAATCGCCATGATTGTAGAACAGCCACGCATATTGTTCCTACCTGTTTAATAGTTTTGAGACGCATAATCGGTCGGGGTACATCCGACTAAGGCTATAGCCTGACCTCTATAGATGTCAGTGCGGCTGGAACGTCATCTGTCTTAGACTGCATCCACCAGTGGTTTACACTGTGGCTAGTACCGTGTTATGTTCCCTAACCCGAGTGTTTACAAATGAGAGCAACTGTCTTGTTTTTGTTCTGCATAAAATCTGAATTTTTGGTTTTGATTTCAAACCGCACGGTTATTTGTCAATACGCACGCTAACGACTATCATGTTCTTTCAACACGTATATTCAAGTGCAACCCTTACAATTGGCTTCTTTAGAAACCAAACATTACGGGAGATATTTATCATTTTCTATATACCCCTGAATATCAAATCGTGCATAGCAGATATACGTACTGATTTAGTTTTTCTGCCTGTACAATACAATTAGTTACCAGGCGTTGTCGCTGTGCTTCATTACAGTAATTTCCCAAAAGAAAAACGCACGTTACGTTACTATTTACTGGATGTATTAATTTTAAGAGGTATTAATTTTTACTTTGTTGCAGTAATTTGCGAGGCATCACTGATCGGAAAACACACATCACAAATAGCCACCCTGATACATAAATATAAACAAATAACTAAAGAAAGAACAAAGGATAAATGAAATAACAAGGTAATATGCATTATTTTGTTAGCGATATTTGATTCATATCATATCATATAAAAACATACATTATACAAGCCGCGTGGTAGTTTTGTTATGGTCCTGATACAATATGATAAAGGTCACACAGTGCAAACACCCTCCTTTTTACCAAAAATACGTTTCTGACTTTTCTGTACGTTGAGAAATTTGAATCATAATTGTATACACCATTTCTAAAGCACTGAATGTATATAATAAACGAATTCTAGAAAGAATCTAGAATTTGCCAGTTATTGCCATTTCCTGCACTCGACTATACTTTTCAACGCATTCAATGGCTGGTTGGGAACTTCATAGAAGTGAGGAACTTGAATGCACAATTATATTGTTAAAAGCACATGAAGTAGGGCATCCTTTTTTGGCCAAGAGTTTATACGAGAAGTTAATTTTAGTTATTAAAAACCTCGCACAAGTCTACTGAATTCTGCTCATTCACTATAGGCTGTCTGTGCACACAACTGTACGTGATGTTGACTAGAGCAGTGTCTTATGTCTCAGTTCTCTTGGGGTGCGATGGTAAATAACTTTGAGCTACCTCCTTCGATCGTGATACAGGAAAATGATTGTGTTAGCTTTGTGATGAAAACAGAGAAATCTCACGTAACAGTTTCTCCAATGATTTGTTAGTTGAGAAAATGCTGTACAGAGTGTCCCATCCATAAAAATTTACCCGGTGATTAAATTTGGACATAAGTCGAGAATTAGATATCAGAATCCAAAACCATCAAAACGCAGTGGGTAGCTCATTTAACTGTGTATGATATAGCGCTTACATAATGCGCTCATCAATATAAAATTCATTCCAAAGGCGCTTTTTTCGTACTCGCTCATCACTCTCTCAATAGACTATCACCAAGAACGTTTTTTCGTGGAGGAGCATTCTCAAGAGGAGGGGGGGGGTGCTCACGTTTACCTAATATTTTCAATTTTGGCACAAGTTGCAATGTTTCAAATGTTTTATTTTGACATGGGATCAAGTGAATGTTTAAAATAAACAGAACTGAGTGAAATTGTGACGTGACTAGTCCCAATAAAACACGGCATAAGTCGCCAGACATCTTTTTGAGTTATAGGCCTTGAAAGATGACATTCCCATAAAAAATCAAATTTTGGAATTCTTAATTTCAAGGCCTCTGACTGTGGGACTGAGTGGACATTCAAATCCTTTAAAGTACTTATTAAAAAGAGGTTTATTATTGTGTAAGGCAGGAAACTAATTGGCCCATTGCTCAAAATAGCAATTTGGCAAAAATATCATGGTATCATTTACAAAAGTATCCATATTTTGAAAGGAATTTCATATAATTTTGGTATCATTTTAAAGCTTATTGTCTAGTGCTTACATTTATATTCAAATCATGAAATATCAGAAATGCGACTTGTTCTTGGTTTTGTCTGAACGGGTCACAATTGGATTCTCGAATAACTTCTAGTGTTTGCACTTATTGAATCCAAATTTGAGTGGCGAGTGAGAGAAAGATTTTCAAGATATTCCAAGAGGAAACACTATAGCACCTTTAACGCAATAATACTCGTTTTGGCTTAGAAGCTCACACCATTACAGTACTTTATTTTTATTGTGATTTTCAAAATGAAAACATGATTAGAGATCATGCATTCTATTTTTTTATTATTACATAACATAACTTTATGGACTTTTTTTTGCAACTAAGCGGATCGATGGAATAGAATGGGCAAAGACAACATTACCATGTTGTACTGGCTTTGAATTGCGCTGCGCTGATTTTGACAGTGCGCCAAAGAGCCTGTTTAGCTTAAGTTGTTTATTTATTTTTGCTAATCAAATATTTATATTTATGTGAATAGTTGTTATGAAAAGCTATTTGAGGAGATGAAACATAAACTGAATCAACAAACCAGCCGTATTCATATGGTTAATTTACTTTGCATGTGTTATGTATGTAAGGTATACAACGTCAAACTGATCAAGTTTCTTTATTCACGAACGTACCTCTCATACAGTCTACACGACGTAATAACAGTCAATAGGTTATATTTCTTCTTATGCTCCTGTGTTACATCCGTCGTTCTTTGAGCTATATGTTGTAGTGGTCGCATTGCGCTCGAATGTGAAGGTAAAATATTGACTATAGTCGAAGGTTTAAGTTAGTGTGAACTTACCAAAGACTTATAAGGTATATATTTAAACGTGTGCCGAATTAATAAACTGACATCATTTTGTACACTTTTTGTATTACATTCAGCAAGTTTCTCTCAATCTGTATATAGCAAGGTTGCTATTTTACAGGCCATATTTATTAGTTTACTAAAGGGTGATTCTCATGGAGTTCACCGCATATATTATGTCAGGGTTACTTTTTTTACTTGACAGTCAAAGCAAAAAAAAAGCTACATACACGTACACTCACTTCCCTGTTTACTTGAAAATCAAAGCAAAGCATTTTGAGCTACGTACACTCACTTCACGTTAACAAAACAAACCCACTAAAAAGCAATCAGTAAAAGAAGCGTAAGCATCAGATATATTATTTTTTATGTAAAGACATAACTAGGTATAAACAGGTATAAATGGGCATTGTAGATATTGTAGAGATTGCTGACAGGTTTGCGCTCATTCCTTACTGGCCTGATGTCTGATAGCAAGGATACATGCAGGGAGAACATTCCACATGTGAGCTGTAGATAATATAAAAGATCTTTGATGGCTGACAATGTTTGTTCGTTATATCTGGACTGCAAGGTCATGGGTTCTTAATACGGACCGTCGAAGTTTAGTATTGAGAGTTCCTGAGCTTCCTGATAGAATATACGGTGATAACCTGCTATGGCTCCAACTGTCCTTCTATGGTGTAGCAGCTGACAACGGTGCTCTCATCTTCGGGTAGTCTGATGATGCGCTTAGCTCTGTTTTGGATATAATCCCTCATTTCAAATGACAAGTTTTGGTTTCTCTTTTGTTCAGAAACCATAAATCAAGGGATTAAAAAGTAGAGCAAATCTGATCTGCAATCATAACACTATTGTGCTGGGAGGACAGAGTATAGGGTATATAACATAAGTAATAATGGCCTATTGTGCTAACATAATTATTACCGGATATCTATCACTGCGGACAGTAGTTGATGATCTTTGAAATCTGATTTAGTCTTACTTCAGATAAGTCTGTCGTAGGTTGCATACTTTCATATCATCGTATAATTACACCCCGAGTTCTAGGCCTAGAAATCGTGCGCGTATATTGAGGGGTGAGCTTTGTTTGTTTGTTTGTTTGTTTGTATGAAACATAAATGATGCATAATATGATTAATATCGATGATGGAGATGATTTGATTATGAAGTTAATTGTCCCCGGTAAGCACAACCCATACCTCTTACCTAGGCCCCCGTCTCCCCACCTATATAACCTTCTTTTTCCCTAAGTGTCTCCTATCGATGAGCTATCGATAATGACGTCATCAAGAGCTTAGGCAGGATAATAGGAAACCACGTGACTAAAACCAAAACCAAAACTAAAGCTCAGTATTTGAAATGACCGATTGAAGCTGAGCTAAGGAGGTAAGTGTTAAGCTATTATAAAGCCATGTAGTGCTAGCATACTCCATAATTAAAGCAGTTTTGTAGATAATGGTTCATTGAACATTATAAACATCTACAATTAAAAACTTGGTAAATAAACATGGGTGCAATTGTTATATAAGCAAATGGCGACACACTCGGACAGTGTACACAAGCTTCAGGGAGTGACTATATAAACATTTGCTATAAAACAGCAATTAAAAACACATCAACGTTCTCATGAATATTTTTACAACAAGATGTAAGACTGCAGTTATGTTTACTTTTATGACGTATGTTATGAGAAATAAATTCATTGCACGTAAAACGGGATTTTAAGGTGACGCTTGGGGCGTACTTTACATCATCAATGTGCATGAATTCACCTATACACCCTGCAGCAGGGTAAAAGTGACGTCTGATTTTCTTACTTTCGGTTGTCATGTAGTCCACAACACACTCGCAGAAATAGCACAAAGTATCCTTAAGGACAAAAAAGAAGCAGGTTGTCTCTCAAACCCACGCGCTTAAGTATGTGAAAGCCATCTTAGCGCATAAACATTTTCGCTTGGCCTTCTTGCAATGTTCACGAATTCACCTATAATCCCTGCAGCAGGGTAAAAGTGAACAATGGCGACGCCACAGGGGAGGGACATGAGGGGCAAATTCCCCAGTCAGAACTCTTGCCCCCTGTTTCCCCAGTAAAACCCAAAATTACGAAAATTTCTACCTTTTTGCGGCAATTTTGCGCAAAATGTGGTGATTTTGCTCCCCTCCCCCTAAAATTCACTTTGCCCCCTCAATGCCCCCGGAAAAAAACTCCTGGCGCCGCCACTGAAAGTGACGTCTGATTTTCTTACTTTCGGTTGTCATATAGTCCACAACACACTCGCAGAAACAGCATAAAGTATCCTTAAGAACAAAAAAAAGCAGGTTGTCTCTCAAACCCACGCGCATAAGTATGTGAAAGCCATCTTAGCGCGTAAACATATTCACGGACCTTTTGCAGGTTTAATAATTATCAGCTGCAAAAAAACAAAAAGAATTGGATAAATCCCCAAATGAATGAATAAATAAATAAATTAGTTAATAATAATAATAATAATAATAATAATAATAATAATAATAATAATAATAATAATAATAATAATAATAATAATAATAATATCGCGTAGAAACTTATACAAACAAAACTATCGCTATCCATGTCCTGTGATTATTTTAGTTATTAATATGTATGTATTAATTTCTGAATTCCTCCTTGCATTTGATTTGACCAGCAATACAATATTGCATAATATTTTACATAATATTAACTACGAATAAGAGTCTTAATTTAGTTGCATATAACTGCTATAAATAAATATTAACACCCATATTAAAATTAGGACAAGAAGTGTGAGAAATAACACTTGTGCTGTAAACCGGCAACTATATTGACACTTAACATATTTCTGTCAAATCGAATTATATTGCCAAGCAAAATATTGCTTTCCTGTTCCTTATAAATATTTTTATGATTCCATGTGGTGTCAGAAAATGTTAACACTTTGTCGGTAGCTGAAAATAATATATTTTGACATCTTTCGATAAATATTTTATGTTTTCATTACTCGGAGAAAAGTATGACTTAATAATAAGTTTCTCTGAGGGATTTGATGTAAAATACGACTGAATTTAAATGCATCAAAGAAGCCAGTGAGGAAAATGCCTTCTCCTTCTAACATGCCTAAGGAAGCCAGTGAGGAGAAAGGCCTTCTCCTAATTGCCAAGAACACTAAAGTAATGGTTATTGATAGAAATGGAGCGGTAGAGGATTTTGTGATAGATTGTTAAAAGTTCGAGAAGGTTAAACAATTTGAATACCTGGATTCAATGAGCGTATTTTGGAAACACAAGAAGACAAACATCTGGGTCTGGATAAGATTGACACTTAAACACCAGCTAGTCCATAATTGAGAGGAACTTGCGCTACTTTGGCCACATTGTATGAAAGCATGGTGGAGTTGAGATGCTGATTCTTCAGGGAGCAGTGGAAGGACATCGTGGAAGGGAACGCCCAATCAAACTCTTGGACAAACGATATGAAGAATGTTTCATCAATTTCAATATTTCATGATGCAACATATTTGGCGTTTGATAGTATACAAATATTAACTCTCTATGAGTGTGATGGTCGAAATATAATCACGAGGTGAAAGATGGATTGTTCCATTCCATGAGCCAGAACGGCGAGTGAAATGGAACAATACATCTTTCACCGAGTGATTATATTTCGACCATTACACTAATTTAAGACAGTTAATATTTGTTTTATATCACTCATACATAAATTCTGTTGCTCAAAAATACTATTTAAGATAGGGAATACATTTTTTCATCAACATAACACCATGTTTTGTCATGACATACTTAAATAACATTTTGGTGTCCAACCCATAACTAAATCGACGGCGCAGCACTATGATGGTAAAAACTATCACACGGATAGGCTGATGGTAAAAATGATAAATGGCTATCAACAGTTACTGTCTAGAATTTGTGTATGAGTGACTACTCTAGTGCTAGTGCTAGTTGTATTCTGTCTTTGCATTCAAATGTACTTGAATGCCATCCATCTGCTGTGTCACTTCGAGATTTCTACAAGCTGCTTTGGCAGCGTGGAAGTGTCACGTGCGTATTTATAAATACGTTTTTATAAATATAGTCGAAGCATACTGTGGGTCATATAGGTGATATTATACCCATTCAAGAAAACAGACGATGATAGCTGGGGTGTTTTTGAAGGGAAGAGTTTCAATTTTGCGCATTAAGCCCTGAGGCCATGACTGCTTATAAAGGTCATGCAGTTCAATCACCCTCCTGATTACCAAACTACCTTTTTGCTACTACTAGTGCTAGTGCTAGTTGTATCTGACAAAACTAAAAGTATGGTAAGTAGAATTTGCCCTCCCACTCTGTGTAGTAGAATGTTAAACCATAATTGTACACATAAGCACCTAATTTGAAGAATTGTCATTGTCTCTACTCGACTAAACTTTCAAACGCATTCAATATCTAGTTGACGCGCTAGAACGCACATAAAATATTTTCATGTTAAAAACTAATGAAGACAGGCATCCTTTGTGACCTAGAGTTTATCAGAGAACCTATTTTAGTTCTTAAGAAAAATCGTCTGCATAATTCTGCTCATTCAGCACAGGCCTTCTGTACACAACTATATACGTGACATAGCGAGGTAAACGTCATGTTTCAATTCTCCGAGGTGCGACGGTAAATATCTTTGAGCTACCTCATTGTGATGCAGGAAAATGATATTGTTAGCTTTGTGATGCAATAGAGAAATCTCACGTAACAGTTTCTCCAATGATTAGGAAATTAAAAACTTTCAATATTGCTACTGTGTACACTCGATAGGACCTTTGTTAGTTCAAGAAATGCTGCATATACTGCCATATTATTACATTCTGAGTTCATCTGGCGGGTGGAACGTTCGAGGACTTTTAAATTAAAAGTTGTCTGTTTTTACACGTAGAAGGGCCGTTTCCGCGTTCCTATGTACTGTTTATATGCATATTCAAATATGTCAGACAAATTATAGAAGATCTCCAAGATACACTTTCATCATTTTTCCCAATAAACTTTAAAAACGTTGCTGATCTGTAATTGTTCAAGTTCCGATTATCAGGAAAACATTCAGAAATCAGTGATGTGTATAAGAAGTAAGATATAGTGTTTGATAAGCGTAGTTGAGATATAATCAAGTTCACATGATTTTGAAGGCGAATTCATAATAATTTTCTTCCTATTTTTCTAATTTTAACCAAACAGGTTTATAGACGTGTTTATAGACGTTTATAGACGTGTTTGAAACACATCGAAGCTAGACGAGCTTAACTCGTGTGTTATTTTGCCCAATCTTATGATAAAATACACGTTACTTAAATAATAAAATCAAAATTTTTTAATCGTAAACAGTCTTACCAAAGGGTAGTGAAAGTCTCCATAGAGTTATGATTGTTTTGAAGGTAATTACAAGTGGTCGATAATAAAGCGTACTGCACCACAAGAATATCCATTTATTTCATGAGGATATTAGGGAAACTTTAAATTGTTATTTTATAAATTTGAGATTCATCCATATTAAAGATGCCACAATTGAAACAATTAATGCACTTCACATTTTTTATCAAATAAGCAACATCATGCCATTATTAATGTTGCCCTATATGCAAGTTTGTCTGCATTTATTGTACAGGCGTGGTACTAAATATTGCTGCTCAATATTGGTGATGACGCACGCGACATACATCTGATTTCAAAAGGTCCGTTCATACTACGCCGCAATTGCTTTGCGATGCAGTGAGTTGCCGATATATCGATTACTTTTTGCCGCAACTCAACGCAACTCATCGCATTTCCAAGTTAAAATGTATTGAACTTTATTGCGATACCGCAATGCAGTATTCTGCGATACGATGCAGTGCGGCAATGCAACGCATCGTATCGCAATTGCGGCGTAGTATGAACGGACCTAAAGAGAATGGTATCAATTATACACATATAGGTTGACAATTTCATACTACGCCGCAATTGCTTAGCGATGCGGTGCGTTGCCACACTGCATCGAATTGCAAAATACTGCAATAGCGCAATAAAGATACCCATAGCAAAAAGAAAAGTTTTCCGGTGACCACCCGATGACCATTCGGTGGTCATCAGAAACCTTTCGGGTACCTTTTCCAGAGTTATCTGAAAGTGCCCGCTAGCGGATACCTTGCAGATACCTAATTAAGTTATCCAAAAGTTTTCGGGTAGACATCCGGAAGTCTCCCAAAAACTCAAATATTTCAAATGAGTTACCCAGAAGGTTCCCAGAAACTTAGATTCTTTGCAGGAGTTACCCGGTGGTCATCCGCTTTTAATTTGACCTTGAAAATAGCCTAAAGCATCTTAAGAATGCGTTGTGGGTGGGTATATGGTCAAAGGTCACTGAATGATTTCAAAATGGAGTAGCTAGCTGTTGGCAGTTGGAATATTTTGTGCAGAATATTCAAGTTATTTGTGGTCCAAAATGTATGGATTTACATGTAAGACATTACAAGATGTTTACTAATTAATCTGGAACATGCTGTAAGAATTATAAAGCATTGAATGCTTGATTTCATATGACAATGCAGGTAAGAAAATGTGTATGAAATGATTTGTATATCGACGCAGTCTTTATACAAGTACCTAATATGACACATTTGAATGTTTTAGTATAATCGTTTCTAGTAAATCATACATGATTTGACAGTAAATTAATGTCAATTAAATACTAATCATCAGCTAATGTGTCAATTAACTGATATAAGCTTTATGTTAAGCTATTTGTTGTAAATAAATGATAATATTTGATATAAAAATTATAGGTTGTGTCAGTGATGTGATATCACATTTAGGTACTGTAAATTACATGTATATGCTGATATCATATCAATTTGGTTGTACAATGTACATTTATTGAAAGGTATGCACCTTATAAAGGTGTGAACCAAATCAGAAGAATCTTTTTGTACAATATTAAACTACAATTACAATTGTACACTTTCAAGTTTCTTATAGCAAGATAGCACTAGCTCAACTGCCAAGACTGCAGAGTTGTATTTCTCCCAAAAATACAATTCAAATAATCAGCTAAATTGCCTAATAAATTTGTGCATACTCATGAATTTGTATTTCTGCATTCCCCAAAAGGTCAACAGGAAAACTCCAAAGAGGTCACCAGGTATATCGTCACCAAAAGTTATCCGCTAGGTGCCCGAAAAGTTACCGGGTAGTTATCCGCTAGTTCCCCCAAAAAGTATCGGGTAGTTATCCGCTAGTTTCCCAAAAAAGTCATCGGGTAGTCATCCTGTAGTCATCCGGTACCTATTACCTGAAAGGTATCCACTATGGTTTCCCAAAATTTTATCGGGTAGTCAGCCGCTACCTACCTAATTTGCATGTGAAATTTGCCGGTGTCTACCCGGTGACTATCGGGAAGTTATCCGGAAAGGTCTCGTTTTTTGATATGTGAATACATTTGAACTTGAAATGCGACGAGCTGCGGTGAGTTGCGGCAAAAAGTAATCAATATACCGGCAACGCACCGCACCGCATTTGCGTTGCGATGCGGTGCGATGCCGCATTGCATTGTACTAAAAAATACTGCATTGCGATATCGTAATAAAGCTAAATACATTTTAACTTGGAAATGCGACGAGTTGCGGCAACGCACCGCATCGCAAAACAATTAAACGGACCTTACCACCTCAATTGCTTTTTCGCGAGGGGAAGGGAAGAAGGAAGGAAGCAACAAAGAGGAAGAAGAGAAAATGTTTTTCTCAGATGCGGTTTTGATAAAGGATAATGTATTAAAATACAAATCCTACATTTGTTTTCAAACCTCAATGTCATTAAAAATTCTAAATGACCTATATCTCGTTATTTAAAGATCGACCCGGGTCTAATAACTATCTTAACTACTTCTACTGATATAGCTGACATTTATTATACATAACACATTATATACTCCATTACTTTCAAACATTATTTGTAGCTGTAACTTTTCTCTATGCATCTGATTTCCTGACATAATATTGAATACTGATAGAAATCGGTAAAACATAATGCAATTTCTTTGAAACGTCTTCACTCCGAAAATCATTCAAATCGTGATAAGATAATCATCTATAAAAATAGATTTAATCTTCCAATTCGTTTTGCCAATTTATAAATGTAGGTTAGGTCTTACAGGCTGATTGCTTGTACGTTTAAAATTAGTTCCAAGCGTCTGACTCGGTTTCCTTGTCGTTAACAAGATCAGAACTTGTAACGAAATTCGATTTTATCATTATGTCTTGACGAAAGGCATTGTCATCTTTGCTGTATAGGTGCTGCTATTTTGAAACAAATTCATCAGGTCTGGTGATTAACGAATTAAAAGAGATTTTCTTTTGTCAAAACCAATTTGAAGAAAACTTACTGGTTTTTCTTGCTGACAATTTTGTCAGTGAACCACTGACTTTATCAAAGCTTGTTGTTGCTGTGATGGTCCAACAGCTGATGACCAGCGGGAGGTTATGTCAGTTCCGGTAGCGATGTTAGACTTGCTAGCAGTCTTCAAAAGTGGATCGTACACGAGACTTAGATCGTAACGGAACACCTAAATCAAGTCGATACTACATATATCATTAAAGTGATGGACACCCTCAAAGTCCGTAAACCTGACAATTCCATCAAACTTATGGTCTACAGGAAAAAGACCAATGCAGACCAATATTTGTCTTTCACATCCCATCACCCATCACCCTCTTCACCAGAAAAGATTAACAAAATCCTGTTAAAACCCCTAACTGTGTTTATGAATTTCCATCTGGAAACTGTGAGTTAACCTATTTTCGTGAAACAAAAAGAACTTTCGGCACGTGATTTGATGAACACAGGAAGGAGGCGGAGAAAGCGAGTCAAAAAAAAAAAAAAGAATCCGATAGAAACTTTAAGAACTCAGCTAGTATTGACCACGTAGCCAGGGCAAATCACATTATCAATTGGGGGAGTCCAAAATCTTAGAAAGAGAGAGAGAGAGAGAGAGAGAGAGAGAGAGAGAGAGAGAGAGAGAGAGAGAGAGAGAGAGAGAGAGAGAGAGAGAGAGTGACAGAAAAGCAAGATGGATTAAAGAATCATTTCAGATCAGGACGATTGGGCGAAGAGTAATGAACAGAGACTAGGGTATCTACCATCTAAGTCACGTGTATAATCCACTTTTGAAGACTGCTAGCAAGACCAGAACTGACATAACTTCTCGCCAGTCATCAGCTATAGGATCATCACAATAACAACAAGCTTTGATGAAGTCAGTGGCTCGCTGACGAAACCTAGTAAGTTTTCTTCAAATTGGTATTAAAAGTCTTAAGGTGCTGCTCATTACGTTTGGGTTTTGGAAAGAACCTTCTGTTAAATCATGCATGACTCAATTACAAATCTCCACATCCCTTTCTTCTTGTCTATTGATATTTTGAATGGTGTTTATCTTTCCCTAATAGATAGCGCCCTGATCGATTCTTCCTGCATATCAATATGCTTCATTTACATTACATTACAGAGATCGGACACTAATCCCTACCATAACAAACCATGTAAAGGTGATGTAACATGTCTATATTACAGGATTAGATTAGTAAACTATGACCTATTTGCAAGTATTATAATATATTGATTGAGCAGGAAAGATGTGATACTATTTTTTTTTGTATAGTAGTCTAGTTGCCGGCGTCAGGTATACATAGAAGGTTTTTTTTTATGATGATGACATGTATGATGCAAACTCATAGGTGTTGTGCGTTTGGCAATTTGGGAGGGGTGGGGGTTCAAAATGACCCCATAGGATTATAAAAATCAAAATTTCAATTGCTCAAATACCTCTTTCAAATATATCAAATTATTTACATAAATAAACAAAAATAAATAAAAAATAAATAAATAAATAAAATTGAACAAATTGTAGCGTAGCATTAAAATCATAAATATAACCATTGCTGGCAGGAGGACTCGAACCAACGATATTGACATTAGCAGTCTGATGCTCTACCATTGAGCTATGACAGCATCTGGTGATGAGGGTCGAGTTTTTAGCTTATACAGTGTTTGTCAGTGTTTGTCCGCCTCGTGAAAGAAAGAAATATAAAATCTCAATTTTTAATTTAAATTTATTTGATAATTTTCTAACCTATATTTTCTTTAGAGCAGGGCAAATATTTCCCCTTTTATCCAATTTGACCGCTAAATAAGAATCTATATACTTCTTTTATTACTAATTTAATTCCGCGATTTGTTCCATTAAGTAATATCAAAGATTAATGTCAAGCATCTCACAACAGATATTTAGTTGGCTTAGTGGTCTTGCACAGTGCTTTTTAACCGGGAGGTACCGAGATCGATTCCCACCTCTGCCTGCAATTTTTTTAGTAAAGACTGGGAAATAATAACCTGACATTCGCCGCTGACATTCGTACTGCAGAAGCGGAGTTCTAACTTGTTAAACTTTGCTCCTTCCGTAAAAGGGTACATTATTTTGGCACTACATTATTCCTTTTTTTCCACATTATTAATGGTATTAAATATCAAATGGTCATAATTGGCGGTCACTTCAAATCATCCCCAACTGAACGAGGTTCAGGAATGTCCTCTCATTGTTAATTGTTGGTTAGCCCACCACTTGAACAGGATTTAGCCAAAGCAAACAAAGACTTAAGCTTTTTACTAATGCTATACATAAGTATAAGCTTATTATCCTCTTCAACAATAGGATTAAAGATTGGTGCTTGACTGGAATTACGTGCTAGTGCTAGTGTCATTGGTTATTGTTAAAAGGCAATAAGGTGTGTAATTGCAATATTTCCTCTGAATAGGAAAGTCTCTCTACATCGAGTTATGTATGCTGGTGGTTCGCAATACTGTTATTTAAGAGAAGGTATCTTCCAAATCCAAATCGAAATGTATTGTTACCTCATATACACAGCGGAGTAGCTTAAAATGTCATCTATAATTAGTTAAAACGGTTGTTTAAGTGAAGATATTTTTAAAAACTCGACGAGTTGATATTATGAAGTGAAAGTGCCAGTAAAGCAAGCATTAAACAATAAATAGAGTAGTACAAAAGGACCAACCGCACAATCAAGCGTAACATGAATCGAACAGATATCAACGACCATCTGAAAGAAATAGGTATAGCAGACGACAGCAACATTGGCCTTTTGACTTATGACTTGGTGCACTTTATATTGCTGCTCATTGCAGGTGCAGTGATGACGTACATGACACATATAAAATGTAAAACGCTGATTTGAATTAAACGCATTTTCATGTAAAAATGCTCGGTGGAATTTTTTTTAGATCATTATGATTAAAATAATGCTTTTTGTTTTCTTAACTGCAAAGTGCATAGTCAGTATTGCTTGATGTGTAACATGTAAAATAAAGATGAAATTACTTGAACTGAGAATATTGAATAATTCAACGATCTCAGTTCAAGTCATTTCAATTATTGTCCATGATTAGATGGATGAAAGCTTTTTTCTCATATGTATTGCCATTTATGAAGAGTACACATTCCTGATTAAAGGGGCATATCGTGATCCACATCATCACCCCCCCTTCCTAAAAAATGTTGAGATTTTTATACCACTGGCTACATAATGTTTATGTAAAAAAATTCTTTCCGATTATTTCGTTTAGCAAACATATCGTGAAATTTGAATTGCGTTTAGGTATACCAGAAAGAAATTCCAACACATTGTCTATGGACCAGTGTAATGCACATAATCAAGCATAACTCACAAACGCAAAATCGAAATCAACAGAAATTTTGGGAATACGCTTTTTAATACTGTTATAAAAGAAGAGGATGCTAGGATCACGAAATACTCCTTTAAGGTCTAAAGGTGACACATTTGAAGTTGATTATTCTTTTGACTATTCTTACATAGCTCTTGTTACCCAAAGGCCAGTCCACTTCAATTTTGTTTCAAATCAATTCAATTCCATTCAAAGTAACTTGATTTTTTTCATGAATCTCTCAAACAACATCGTATTTGGACGCATTGTTAACTATATGTTTCAACGTTTATTAAATATTGTAATAACAATTATTTGCCACCGTTTCACGATATGTTAAAATGTCGTCTTCATTATGTTTTTGGCAGGAAAAGTGTTAAAAGGGGCGAATCAATGTCCACATGCCATCACCATGTTAGCTAATGAACTGGGTACTGTATCTACAATATATGCACATGCCCTGAAAGGAAATGTATAGAAATGGGTTGAAACTCTGAACAATGTGATTTATATCACCCCGTGTTATATTACCTAGGTATAAATAATTCGTGTCTTCTAGCACTAAAAGCAAAGCAACATATATTGACATCTTTCAAAAGCTCTTTCAAGACAATACTTTTTTCCTTTCTTTTTTGTTTTAACTTTTCAGTTACTTAAATTTTCTATGTTCAAAGTGACATACTTTTGGTGAAACTACGGTCATTCTTTAATTTATTCAACCCATTTTCTTATTATATGTATAAGCAGAAAAATTCCCAGGGCTTCAATTTGTGTGAATCCACATCCTACTTCTTACTTGGTTTTTTGCACAAGATCTCGCATTCGTACAAACTATGAAATTCAATAAATTAATGTAGAAACCTTTTAACATGTTGCGGAATATCTGGAACGGATGGCATTATTTTCTCAGATTCTGTTTAGAATAAATCATATTGGCAGACAGAAATCTCGACGCAGCTTACATTTAATGTAAACTCAATGACTAGGATTGCTTCTTTTCAAAGATTGAACATAGATCGACTAGAACACACAGACATGTACAAGGTTACATACCACTAATTATGTATTACACGGGTTTCAATGTAAAAATGGCTAATTTCGGGTGGAATTTTCTCATATTCAGAACTTTCAGGGGGGGGGGCGGCGAAGATTGACTGAATTTTGACGACGTCATTGGTTTTACACGTAAACACAAAAATGTCTCAAATAATTCCAAAAGTGTATGCATGTTATCAAGCACTATTTTATCAGTCTAAATCCGTTGAGGTTCGACAATGAACCTCATTGTAAGTACTGTTTTTTGAATTTTTTGTATGAATAACGCACGATATGTTACGATATATACTGAAAATTCCCCCCACGTGTACCAATGCGACCTCGTGGTGTAATGGTTAAAAGCCTCGGGTCCCGAGATCGATTCCCACCCGGCCCCGGAAATGATTAAAATTAAAAAATTTTCTTCTTTTTTTTTTCTTAAAATTATTTATTTTCATGTGAAAATGTATACATTGCACTGGGAAATATATTTTGTGCATTTTTTTCTTTAATGGGGCCAATATAGCTAAAAACGCATCTTGGCTCGGGAAAAAATAATTGCGTCCAACGTGCAAGCAGTGTTGCCGTCATATTGTCTGGTTTGTTTACGCTTTTGGCTGTTGCCACATTGAATAATGTCGTCCACCGTCGTCTGAGAACTTTCACAGTTAAATGCCACTAATATCAGGTGAAACTATATGATTTAGATGCCAAATGATCAAAAACTCAACATAGGTTGACTTGAGACTTTTCTTGTTTTAACGCACTGAACCGTAAACACCTTAAAACGGCAGTGCGCCCTCGAAGCTGAAAGTTACAATATGGTAGGGCAAATATTTACTAAAAACCGAAGCCGTGCGTATGAATGTTGGTACTATTACAACAAAAATGTCATATAATGAGAGAAAATATACCATTTTGAAGCATCAAACCCTAAAAAGACTTTTTTGGCTCTATAACTCAAGTTGATCAATTTCAGCGATTTTAATGCAGTCTTTTCAGATGCCATGCTAACAAATAGTTACTCGTCGTATTTCCAGGCCTATTGGTGGTATGTAACCATAAGGTATAGACATACAACCAAAGCTATCACATTATTCACACCAAATTTGGACTGTGGATGTTTTTCATCATGTTCTACTGAAATATGGTCATGAAAATGCTGAAATGCAAAAAAAAAAGTTTTTTGTGACGTCATCACTTCGGTACTCTATTATTGTAAGGAAGGGAATGTTTTACATTCTTTCTTACTAGTTTCCCTCTAATACTGTCTGCAATGACAGTGGTTTTATAGCATACTAGCATGCTACTTTTCTTGTCAAAATATAACAAGCGTATATAAGAATGGTACCTTGCCATAAAATAAGCTATCTACTATGTGATTATTGTTAAGAATTATAAAGACAAGGTCTCATAGAAACGGATGGAAGTTCCATAGCAACCGAGCTTTATAGCAGTCTACTTATGGACCGGATGGTGCACTCAAGAAGTGTTATTTGTAGTATAAGTATAGATATTAGTCTATTATATAGCGTCAATTCCAATAAGAGGTTCTGTATAGAAGATTGAAGAGGTGCAGACATTGGCATGTGTAGCGTTCATTTTATCATCACGTTTGGTCAGCGTATTGGTTGACCTGGTTTTGTTCTAAATCATATTACGTAATTACTCGAGCAGAATAGGTGTCTCTGTAAAAATACTTTGGGAAATTGGAGACCGTCATTACTAAACTTACATGTCCGGTTTAAGAAGAAGATGTTTTGTTTGAAGTCGTATACTGCAAAATATTACCGTTATTTATGGCAATTCCCGTAAAAAATTATTTACCATTTCACTGAAAATAAGCATTTTAGTACCGTTAGACTGCATTTTTATACTTTTTTTGTTTACAAGTGTTGCATCTTCTCATTTAGTAAATAGCTGAATTATCCTGATAGATTGTGTTTAAAAACTATTTCGTATAGTTTACAGTGTATAGTTATGGCAACAACTTTAATTTTAATGGTAGACTGTTGGCAATCCAGTTGCCAGGTATTTTACCGTAAAATATACGTGTTTTCTGTCGTATTTTATACAGGATTATGGGCATTCTATCGTTCTTTTACGGTCACATTTTTACAGTGTAGTTATACAGCATGGAAGTCATGGTATTTTGTGTTCAGATTCAGATTTTGACCAGTTCTGTCAATTGTTACCGGTCTAAACCGTGGAGCCCATATTACAATTTGATCATATTACTAAATGATTTTCAGTCTCTCCATATTAATGTTTCGTTAATTTTTGCGCTAATCCGGTAATAGTAATTATTTATCACATTTGTTTCAATCTTTTAATCAAACAATCAATTTATTTGACTCAATAAATATGTCAAACAAAATAGTAGGGCAGTTAAAACAACATAACAACGAAAAAGTATACATTATTTCGGTCTTTTTTGATTTGTAACAAACAAGGACTCAATAAATTGAAACCGTGTGTTATTTCAAGCAGAGAAGATGATAAGAAATAACTGACATAATGTAATAAACATTTATTTGTACTAGCGTCACATAAATTGTGGTTTTGCTAACGTTGATATTATTCCATAGTAATTCATATTTTATTATACTTTAACTTTTGATATGATATTATCTCTTTTCAACCTTCAGTTCAAACTTTTCTGTGATAAAATATTATAACGACACCTAGAACCCTGACTAGTATTAATTTCATTTATTGTCTACATTTTAAAAAGATTAAAATTCGGGTTTTTTTCCTGATCTTGAACACGTCACAGAAACGATTTCGAGCTTTTCGTATCTCACTAAATTGACCAAACTTGTCTTCGGGGCAGTACAAGTATTATCGAGTACTAGCTGTCAATCGTCGAACTTCAACCGCACACATCTGAAGTGTGGTATGTATGTATGGCAAGTAGACGTTTTACTGCGATGTCCTTGTTATGGACTAAGAGCTATAAGGCTTGTTCCAATAAGGCACAAGTTTGGACGTGTGTAAAGGTACAAATGTGCCACAAAAGTCAGGTTTGAAAAAACAAACCAATAATTCATTTTGAACGATCGTACAAAGTGGCTTAAACGCGGGCGTTTATACATGTATCTAAATAATGCATCGTAAATTTGCATTTAAATACGTTGAACATACGAACACTTTCACCTCTTTCACTTCATTTCCGAATACCGTCTTGAGACAGGCTTTTGTATTTAGCTGTTTAGCGCAAGCGCAAGGATGGCCCTACAATTACATTGAAGCGTTTGGTCATTTACCGTTTAGTGCAACAATGCCAATCCGCTTGAACCGGGGTTAACAGCAGAATGCCAAGCAATGTCTGGTAAATTGCTATCTGGCTGGTAAAATGTTGTAAACCTATCTATGCCCGATACATGGCTGAAGGCAATTTAGCCTTTTTAATAATACTGTACTATGTCGGGTGGGTGAACGATAAAGCATGCCACTGTCATATGACATATATATTGACATGAACAGGTTGGTTTGTCTGTTTTTATTAACAACAGTTACCGTTATAAATTTTACAGTTCAGAGTTTTCTGCGAAGGCGAGTCAGGACAAACAATAGATCCACCCGGACAGGATTCATTTACCAATGGATAGCACTGTAGCCCTTCGAGGTAAGAAACATGAAGAACAAAATGGGGGCCAATCAGTGCGGGACCGCTAACATTTGGATGTCATTAATTAGGAAAAATAACTTTTCTGGGCAAAAATGTTAAATTTGTTCAAAATGCAGATTTTCAGATTTGATGTAAATTTCTTTTTAAAAAGGGGGTCATGGGTGTAAACTGGTAAAAGGGGTCATTGGATGAAAAATGGGGTCTATTGACAGGCACCACTTCCAGGTAAGAAACATGGATAACAATGTGAGTACTTCCAAGTAAGAAACAAAAATAGGAATTGGAGTACTTCCCAGTAAAAACTACGTATGCACTTTAGTTACGAGTTTGCCTCAAGTCTTTGATCTATAATTTGTAACTCGCAGAAAAAAGTTGGACTTTTCATATTTTTGTTTGTATTCTGTTGAATTCCACTGATCAAACAAAATACGCTTCTAGCAGCACATCATGACTCAAACAGTGTCAATCATTCTGTCACTATACCTTACGGGTACATTATTGTTTAGGTCTTTCAGGACCTATCAATTAAAATGTGTGTGTTACCAGTGTAGCCCTGTAATTCTGTTCAAATTCTCAACAAATTCACAAAGAAAAAATGATAATCTTGGAGGTTATGTCAAAGTTTTAATCCGCTAGTTAATTCGGGCTATTGCTTGTGGTGGTTCTCTTACAAATTGTTGACTAGATTAATAAATGGATATCAAAAGAGCTAAAATGGATGACTTCATTTCGAAATTAACTCTAATATTGGAACTAACATTTTGCTAAGTTGCATATTAGATTTAATTTCAATTTAAACTACTGGATGAATAATCTACACCAAGATTTAAAAAAAAAGGCTGACTGTTGACATGATTTACACTAGAATAAAACTAAAATGTGTGCAATTCCTAAGAAACATGGACAGCTATGAAAGCCTTTGTAATGTCAGCCCTTCTAGGTAAAAAGCATACACAACTATCTGAACCCGTTACAGGTAAAGACATGAAACAGTAAGAGTTTCTCTATGTGAGAAACATGATCAACAATATAAAAAATATGATCAATGATGTGAACGTTTTCGGCAAGCAAAATAGCCAACAATGCGAACCCTCGTCAAGTAAGAATTTGTACCACTATATTGACAATCTGTAACAGTTTCAAGAAATCTCGGACGCATTGGTTTTGATTATTTAAAGCCTTTTCAAAATGCTATTTTTGTTATATGATGCTTCAAAAGCGCGCCACCTGTTGCCCTCTGGGGCCCTTGTGGTACGTTGTTGTATAGTTGCAAAATGCTCAGAATTCGTAATTCAGATATAGATGAAATGTATTTTATTATAGCAAGCAGACCTGAATTATCGGACACCATAGCTAATGTTGTATGTATGTGTATGTGTTTAAAAGGCTCCGTCAGCTTGGTCAGAATACCGCCAAAGATCAAGAACATACCGTCAGAGATCAAGAAAATACGATTCGGTTGAAATCGGTGGTCAAAGGTCAAATTTTAAACTCTGTCCGATTGGGCATATACTTGGTGAGTAGAATCATTGATATGAGGGGAATGCAAAGGTTAAAGGTCAGGGTCAATTTTTCATTTTTGTCCAATTGAGCTTAAACTTGGCATAATTCTTACGGGAGATCAAGACAAATACGAAGAGTGTTGTAAACTACATTTGGTTGAAATCGGAGATCAAGGTCAAATTTTAAACTTTGTCCGACTGGGAATAAACAAGTTTTTGTTTTCAATACGCAGGGTGGGTTTCAATACGCACAGTGAAGAATATTATATTCTTTCAACACATGTATTCAGCTGCAAGTCTTACAAACAATAACGAAATATATTTAAGGATTTGAGATTATAATCATACATTAGTAAATTCACCTGCATATACCTACATGCTACATGTAGCTAGGAACAAATACCAGAAATGATTTCAAGCATGTCAAGTGGTGGTCACGCAATTCATCTACCGTTTTCAATTTTATAGAGACAGGGCATGGTATTTTGAAAGACAACTCATAGTTGAATTTAATTACATCGCTGAGCTATAGCGATTAGTTTTTAGCCAATGAGATACCAATACCAATCGCTCACTGCGGGCGGAGTATACTAGCAAATTTTAACTAGGAGTTACTCCCAGCAGTTGGCGGGGTATTTAATGCCAATACAAAATAATTATTTATTTCATGTGGACGATGTGTGATGTTTGTTTGTGACTTTTAAAAATGCATTTATGTGTGTGCAGTGTGTATTTAAAATGCGTACCTGTATGTAGAATAATAGTTTTCCCCTGAGTTTTGTGCAGCGCAGTTATATAGGGAGCTCAAATAACTCGGTAAAAAACAATAATCAATGATATGAAAGCCACCGAGTTGTCTTCTTACCTTTTTACTATAGATTATTTTGACAGCTACGCTTTATTGCTACTACGTATCATGACCGCGAGACACAATACTTGAATCAGAACCCTACATTAAGCAAGTCTTTGACAATTTGATCGGTAATGATATCACAACGAAATTACACCTACTTAACGGGAAAGCATCTAAATACTCACGAAGCTATGGCTCATATCCGTCTACGTAGTACTGCCCTGGAGATGCCATCTCAGCACTTTGCTGCTGGTCCAATAGAGACTTGTGGAATTGGTACTCCGATATTAGAAATGAGTAAGCCTAGATAGCGACGAATATGATAAATAGAGGATAGCAAATGTTGAGACAGTTTGTATAATATTCCGATTCATATGGAAAGGTTTCTATACAAAAACGATTATCTTATAAACCATCATACGCACAGTTTCCACCTTGAGACACCTGAGCACACATTTTCTTCCAAGAGCTTCCAAGCAGAGAACAACAAGCAGTGAATGTCTCCACCACAGTCTTTGATTACACTACACGGTTGAGTGCATAGCAATGTGAGAGCTGTGGAGCTTCTAGCTGAAAAATGGGCCTCTTTGATTGGTTTTTGTCGAAACCTCAAATGTTCCCTTCATCCATTTTTTTATATCAAACGAAAGCTAACACTTCCCCCTAAAAACACTTTTAGTCACTAGGTCAACAGATAATGCAATTCAATGTTATAGCAAGGCTGTTGAAAACTACCTATCCAAGCACATTTTTTGACCAAAAAATGTAGGTTTTAAAAGTCAAAACCTCAAGTGTTCCTTACAATATTTGTCAAATTTTATGTCATTACATGAAAAAGCACACTTGTCCATACACTACAGCGGCACTACAGTCAAATCTTGTGCAAAAAGTTACTATTTTCGCCTGTTTTGTCATACGGTTGTAAATTCAATGAACTATGACTTTGCTAAAAGAGCGCTTACAAATTGATATGTGACCAGTGTATTGAGAATACCGACGGAATGATTTCCTGTTAAGCTGAATTTGTTTCTCATTGCTATATGAAAGTAATTTACTCATTACTTCTCGATCTTTCAGTTTCTTCAACTGTTTGTAGAATTATGTTGAAAATAGTGGCGTTCTTACATTTTAAAAATTCTACGGGTATTTTACACATGCACTCTGTAAAACCACAGATATTGAAAGCAATTTCAACTTGAATTTAAATCTTATAGCATCTTATTTAAGCGTCCTTATACAATAAAGTTCACCCTGTAGAAATCTCCGGCAAGTCTAGCCACGTTACGTTGCCAACTAATGTATTGATCAAATGTCCATCAAACGTCATTTGTCACATTTGTAGGTTTGTTCTTTACGAGAAATGGTTACAACCCCAAATATGTCAAAATCAAATGCTCTTTGAATCATTCAAAACAGTGATTTTGATTTCGATTGCCAATAGTTACCGTGACAATCAATGCAAAAGTGATATTGTAGATCGTTTACGTCTTCTATTTAGTGACTTTTACTGTAAAAATACGTATGTTGTTGTATTTTCCCCTTTCGTCCCTCGATCATCTTATATTGACAGTGGGGTACAATTTACATAACACAATCCCCTAGATAATGAGATTGTAAAGGTAATCTATGTTAACATCACTTATGAAAACAACAGTACTGTTTTAAGCAATACTATTGGAGTTCTACAAGTAGAATGTTTGTTTTTCAAATTCAGTCGGCGTATACTGATTAGTCATCTACATCTGAACATGTTCATGAAAGTTAAGTAAGCAAATCAATGTAGCCATGATTCTCACGTGAACGTCATGTTATGCTCAATATATATTAGTTGTGTCCAGACTAAGGCAGAAAACTTGATGGAGCATTTTGAAAATTACCCATGTACAACTTGTTTTTTATATAATACCCTTCTATATCTATATCATATTATAAAATAGGGATATGTTGTGTATTCGTTTGTTTGTTAGTTTGTCTGTCCATCAAAAAGCTTTTTCTATTTTGAGCTAAACATATCGAAACATACACGAGAAGATTAGATTAATGGGTGTAACATAGCCTATATTTGTTTGAAATCGAGCAGGACACCTCTTTTTGGTACTTAATGAGCACCATAGGCAGTAAAAAATGAATACCGGATCATAGAAGTAAACGACGCGACGTAGAAATACTTCAGTTTGTCACAAATTAAAAAGTACTGGCGGAATACCCATACTAATACGGGAAGAAGAAATAATTGGCAGAAGAAAAAGAGGAAAAAGGAAGTAATAGAAAAAGTAAAAGGCATAGAAAGACTTTCATTTTGCATTAAAATAATAAAATAGGAATGACATTTCACCTATACGGGCAAAGAAGTAAACCAACGTAGAATAGCTTGCAGTTTGTAAAAATAAAAAATGACTAGCAGAGTGCCCATACTAAACTAAGAAACATATGACAAGAGGAAGACGTAGAAAAGGTAAACGATGTCAAAATACTTTTAAATTAAAATTGAAAGTATTCACTTATATATTCTCCTTGGTCTTAATTGACTTTTATCTTTCTTCCCGTTTACTCAGCTAGCGGGCCCACACGGAGCGCGGGCATCCCGCTAGTCTCATTAATTAGGCATTCTAGAGATATATGACCATTGACACTTCTTATGAGCTGAGGAAGAACTTGTGATATTTTATAAGTTAAGGGCTGGGGTATGAGCGACCTTGAAGTACCGGTATCTGGAGAGGGGAAGCAATGAGTTACCCCAAATCACAGCGGCAGGTAGTGACTGGGCCGCCGAGTCCTAATATATATTTATTTTGGAAGGTTCGTGTTTGTTTTAAATTTTGGGGCGTTTTTCCAAAATTGGATATTTTTGGTGATATTTCAAAAAAGCGACGTGCCAAAGACAACTCTTTGGGCACATAGTTTGTTATTGTTATTGCAGTTCTTTTCCACATACCTACGTTAACATTCGATTGGGTGATTTACTAATATTATATATTTTATGACTGCAATTTGGCGTTTTCAATGCGTTTTACACGTATCATGAAATTAACGCAAATATCTAGTCACGCTGCTTTTAGAATTTTTACCTGATCGTCGGCTTTTGCAGGCAACAGAATGCAGATTGGCTCACGATAGATGTCGTATTCCTCTATGTGGTTCACTCATTGATAAAATGAGTTTGCATTCCTTGTAACAACACACACATTGCCGTCTGGAAACCGGGTCTGGTACTGACTTTGGGACAGCCAATAGACTTCAGCGCCGTATCAAATCTCATAAAAACCACACGACTGACGACTATGTGTTTATGTTTCCCGCACGAAAGCTCGTGTCTACATCTATTACTATACTTCTTTGGAAACGTTGACCTTTGACCATTCTTTGTATAACGCCCTGATATGACCTTGATATGTTCGCTTGATTGGGTACGTTATAGCATCCATTTCATTGTTAGGACTTGGTCAGTAGATAATACTTGCAGGGATACAATAGTTTAACATGGTGTGTGAGCATGGTGAAAGACTCATTATTGATTAGGCGCGGACATATTAAAGGCACAGGTCCTTTGCGTGTATAGCAGAAAATTATAATAGAATGTGTGAATAGAATGTTTGAATTTTGCAACTAAAATACTAACTGCATTCTGCATTATGTATTTATTTATTTATTTAGGCCTATGCCTATTTATTTATTTACTGACTTATTTATTTTATTTATTTGGTATATTAGTTAGTAGGCCTAGTTAGTAATATTCCATGATAGGCCTACGTCGGTTTATTATTGATTGTTGATAACTTGACAACTTGATTGATTGATCGATAGTCATTTCACATTATATTCCTAGTTTATAGGCCAATTTGAATAGCATCGTACATTAGATAAATATACCTATCAGTATTGATTTATTCTATTCAGCAATATCAAGGATTACTATCAAACTTCTCATAGCTGATTGTCAGTTGGCTCAGTGGTAACGCAGTAGGTTTTATAACACCGAGGTCCCGGGTTCGATTCCCGCCTCTGCCTATTTTTTGCAAGGCTGAGAAAAAAATGAAATTTCTGGACTGCAAACTTATTTGGCGCGCGATCTGAGCTGGTCCTTTTCTGGTGGCTGTGTCTGTTACAGGCACACTCCCTCTGGAATCCAAACCAGGTTCACGCTCATTACACCTCCCTTAATCGATGTATTCTGAAAATGTAATGCCCTTGTTTGACATTTGACCGTAATAACTCAATTTGTTCAAGGGTGCCATCGTGGTCATCCCGACAGATTCTGAATCCACGCACCCCTGGTTGTAACGTCCCAGCAAACACAAAAACGTTTTAATAAAAATTCCCTTTAAAAGGGAAGGCCAGCCTAAATGCAGAAGAGGTCTTTTAAATAGTTTGGGTCACCGTGAAAGGCATTTTTTAGGATCACGCTTACATCCATGTTACATGACAGTTCACCAAACCATCAATGGTGAGAACATGCACACTGAAACAGCAACAAACATTAACTCCTATAACTCCTGTCAACTCTTTAATTCATTACTCCAAATTGTTCTGTATTTTTGTCTTTACTGCTTTTTACCCATGCTTATTATTAAAATCAAGAAATACACTGCAGTTGTTAGTTAATTCGCTATGTTAACTCAACTTACATGCACATTTTATTTCAAAATAATTTTATATTATTTCGCAATGTATAGTTTACTATAAAGTAGATAGTGGCAAGCACATGATAAAGGACTGATCATTCACTACAATCTTCACTTTTAAACTGTATTTTTGAATGTGTTGATTGTTAGTCCGAAACTCCTGCAAAGCTATGGACATGGCATCTTACCTACTCCATTCTGTAATAGTCTGCATTGTGTGTTTTCTCAGTCTTCAATCATTTTGTTGAATGTAATTTTATGAATCAAATAAAAAAGATAGAAATTGGCCTCACTTTAGTTATGTGTCAGTTTACAGTATTTATAATTTATAAAGTAAGACAATAATTTATTTATTTTCTACAAGTGCATGTCAAAATATGGGATATATTGTTCAATATTATAGCTAGCCCCTAAAAACTTTATTTTCAATCGGATTTTTCCTGTTGAAAAGACAAAACTGATGTTAAAGATAGCAATAATATCATCAATAACATTTTGAGTCAATTTTATCCATAAAACGATACAGGATAGGATAGATAATTACTTTGACTTCAATGTGGTCCATATAATGAAGATTTTGATTCTACATCATTATTAGACCTGTTATCAACATATCAATTATGCACTCACAGGCAACCAAACATCATGCTATGCTCAGTAGTCCACTGATATGACCTCGTGACCATTCCCCCGCTTTGACCATGTCATTTTTTTGATATGCTGATTGCTGAACAAGTTTATGTTTATATGTGCAGGCCTAACCTATGATAACTTTTTAAGTCATAATTAATTCAAACATAACTTTGGCAATACTCAATCGTTTTCGTTCGTTGAAACGGCAAAACATACTTTCTTTTCCTTGCAAATCGAATTAGCAGACATCAAAAACATTTCCACCACGAGAAAAAAAAAAAAAAATTCATACCAATAGAAGAAGGCTATAATCTTAGCTAATCTTTAGTGTACACAAACCCCATCTCAGAATTAGGTACCAGCCCTATGGGCTGGCGAAAACGTTTTAAATAAGTTATATTTTGGCTTTTAAAATGTTTTAATAACATTAAAATGACGGGTTATATAAAGGTCATTAAAAACGTTTTAAAACGTTTTGTACGAAAACATACTACAGCAATATTTTTAAAATGTTTTCAAACTGTTATTGTAAACTATTTTTACAAACATATTTTGCCAAATATTTTGTCAACACTGAAATAACATGATGTTAAAATATTTGCATCCAGCAAACACAGAAATGTTCTTAAAATGTTTTTGTTTTTTCAAAACTCTTTAATAACATTTAAATGTCGGGTTATATAAAGGTCGTGAAAACGTTTTAAAAAAGAAGAAATAATATTTTTTGAATGATATTAAAACGTTTTTATAACCTTTATATAACCCGACATTTAAACGTTTTCTGTAAAACATTTTCTGTTTGCTGAGCAGTAGATTATCAAAAAATGTTTTTTAATGTTATGAAAACGTTTTATACCCTTAGTATACCCTTTATATAACCCGACATTTAAACGTTTTCTGACAACTTTTTATAACCTTTTGCGAATGGTGTCGAAAACGTTTTGTGTTTGCTGGGTTAACGCCAAAAATTATAGAACGCAATCTTTCCGGCTAATGCCGATGCCAATGGTATGAATGTGTATTACTTTGAGTGGTTTGATGCACATTGAACATTCAGTTAATCCTCAGTTGTACACCTTTTTCGTACAACACATGCCCATGTCATAATAATTCAACGGTATAAACACCGAAAATAGTCTATTTGGTATTAAATTCCCAAAATTGGAGCTTAAAGGGCAATACAAACCTCTTTTCTATGGTCTAACGGATATTGAAGTAGTGAAATAAAAAATATATACGTATGTACACTACGACGAAATGAATTAAATAACAAAATTATTTTTACTGAAATAGGCGATTTTGATGTCTTAAAATCACTTGATTGAATGCCGACTAAACATCAAACACAGTGAAGACACTCTGATTGAATTGTTAAGACATGTGGTAATAATATACATTTCAATAACCTAAAATATAATGTTTTGAAGTGTCAATATCTGACACACAATCATATGGATGTGTTTGTGTTTGTGGGGTTTTTTTAATTGTAAAAATATCTATTAAATATTGACTTCAGACCAAGAACGTCTTTTTTGACAAAATAATTAAAATAGTTTGAGTATTATTTGTGCGTTTGCGTTTTGAGGCTGCTGAAAAGGGTAACTTTCAGATTATACTGCGAAAAAAATCTTGATATTCGTCGCGTCAAACCAAATGCATCTATTATAATGATACTTGACATGTACGTTTGCGTTCATGAAGAAATGTCAAGATTTAATGGCACTAATTGTATTGAATGTGACTAAAGCAAGGTAGTCCGGATGTACCAAGACATGCGATGTACGAATGGTCTAATACTTTTAGGTGGGGTCAAATTAAACAAAAGTACATGAGTGTCTGGAGAAAAAGACATACTTAGGCATGATTATTATTACTGATTCAGATAAGGACAGTATGGCATGGTATGATAATTCTATACAGTTTTAGTTAATTTAAAGACCAAATGTCAATAGCTGGTACGGATGAAAAGACAATAATTGATCAATATTATAGATATGCTATGCTATTTCCCTTTTTTTGTGAACTTAACGAGCTTAAAGATGGAGGTAAAATGCGTATGATAAAGCCAATACGCCACAGCTGCTGCCTTGACATAATGTTATCAGAACTTTAAACCGTGTGTACCAGAGAAGACAGTACCACTGCTATATATTAACCTTTAATATATAACGATGTTGCATGCAAACCCGGTTTCAACACAAATATGTTATTTTTGGTAATATGCAGACATTTGCATTATTATGATTATTCACAATCCCCTTTCACATTTCAAACAAAACATAATCAACGCTTTGATGCATGTAAATATCTGTGTTCAGCACAACTACTTTGTTTTGGATATAATAGAGCAGTTAAAATGTTGAATATTATGATTATAATTCAAAATCACCTTTCTAATGTAAACAATTGAATAGCCAACATTTTGGTCAACTAGTTCTGTAGTTATGGTTCTAAATATTAATCAAGAAAAAATTGCTGTTCACGTATATCCTACTCATGACATAAAGTTCAATACCTGCTTTCAACAATGTGAGTTCACAATAGAACATTATTTTGTAGAGCATGATATTTTGTACACAATGTAATCAAAAGTCATTCGTCAAGACTACAGTTACACGGGGTTAACGAACTCTGTCCTTAGACATTAGCATGTATGAGATCTAATATGTGACCATCCACCACAAAGTGGTAGTAAAGTTGGCTCTAGGTCATTTTCTGTTTATTGCAGATTTTGAAAGAATTCACTTTCAGCTTTAAAATGACACCTCAAACAGCTTCATCGGACATCTGGAATTGAATTTATGGTTCATCAAAGGTCAAATTCCTAATATATTTTACATAGAAATCCATATACTGTTTTTGATTTATCTCAAAATGGAAAATGCCGACTTTACGACCAGTTTGTGGTGGATGGCCACATATACGATAAATGCACGACGGATTATACGGTGACAGGGCAAACAGGTGCACTGTCATACTATGTTGCTTGCTTCAGGTGCAAAGATCAGTAATGTCAATGAACATAAAACATTGGCTGCTGTAGGGAAAACCAATCGATTTATCTAACTGTCTAAATTGCATTTCGCATCATGAGGCAGCTATTAAGTCTGCTCCAATATTTGTGATATGTTTTCAAGATTAAAAACTATATTCGTTCAACTAGCTGCAGATACAATGTCTTTTTAAATAAAAAGGGAAATACTTTAACGGGGTACTACACCCATTGATTTTTTTTTTTTTTTGCATTTTTTTGCATTTTGTGAAGAAATTACCAAAAAAATTGGACAAAGTGGTATGCAAAATAAAGGGGCAAATCTTCTCGTTTTATTGGTGGCATCGGTATCAACGTAGCTTACATGCTTTTAAAAGTAGAAGCCAAAAGGTGGTACATCACTGATGATTTAAATTCACTTCATTTTGGAAAGCTTACTATCAACGGATTTCGTTAAAATTTTGGATATGTGTTGCTAACACATTAGGGAAATAAAGTTGATATGTAAAATGGGAATAAGTGGTTCCTGATTTCTTTTATGACTTCATGAACTTGGTGCTCCACAACTATCAAAAAGGAACTGGTTAAAATGCTTCTATTTTCAATGTTGAGCTATATTTTGTATTTTTAACTTGCGACATTATTTCACTGAAACTGTTAAGCCACAGGTAACAGGTTACCACAACCATACTACAGCAATGTTGAAAAAAATTGTATTTCTTGTCACCTATACCACCATATTGGGTAGTTTTCCATAAGCTTAACTTTTATGATTTTGGTAACTATTTTATAATTATTTGAGAAATCCATCTCAACTAGGCATTCTAAATTGTACTCACCATTTACATCCCAAGGTATATTAGTATATCCACCTTGCACTTCTCTATATATATCCAGTTAAAGACAGAATATCAAAATTATGCCTCATTATGATATCACAGACTCTAACATGTGTATTCAAAATTGATTTAAAAATTTGACCTGAACCAATTGACCTATAACCTGACATACGGTGACCTAATAGCCTTTTCTTCTCCTAACAACACATTATAATATTAAATTGACTAATGACTATGCATCCATTGTGTAAGTGTTTATTTAATTTATTCAGTGTTATATATTTTGCATGCACCACTAGATTTTCTATAGAGAGTATAACAAAGGATTTAATGTATTCTATTCATGTACCCTACTTGAATATGTTGAATAGAATAAATTATGGTTTGTTATGAAACACGCATCTGAAATATATAGGGCTAAAATGACTAACTAAAATGGTTTAAAAACACTTTGTATGTAGATATATTTTATAAATTCAGGACATGAGGTGATGAACATATTTATGTACTTCATAACTTTGCAAGAAAAAAAAGAAGAGGGGTACTGATGAAAATCAGGGTATTATTCCCCCTTAAACATACGATGTAAAGCCAAACAAAATTGAAGAAACGTATAATTATACTTTATATACAAAGAGTTTTGCATGATATAACATTACATAGCTCGTTATGTTAAGGTCAATGATTTATTTTATTTGCTCTTTTATATCCTCATGCATTGAATCAAAATATTCCATGGGAAGTTGATATCTTGCCCATTGTCATAGAGAAAAATCGATCGAAATACTGCAACTTTAACAATGTACATTGCATAGCATATAATTACGAAAGCAAGGATAAAATGTTATCGAAAAGCCATATTCAAAGAGACACATTAGCAGACACTGCAGGTGCATTTTAGGTAATGTGGCACGAATGAATCGCTTTTGCAAGATCATCATGGGACCACAAAGTTTACACTCCTTACGCATATTGGTCTAAGGCGAAGCTTTTCATTTTACATGATCAGTCACTGTACAACTGGAGCCACAGGCTTTAGAATGTGCATCAAGAAACAATTTCCCCACCATGAAAATGCATACTCTTTATTTTGTTGCAATAATTTTGCGAGCTATTCTCTGCATTGGAAAGAGGCACATTGTCTTTACTTTGTCGTAATAACTTATGAGGTACCTAGTATTCCACACCACTCAAAACACACATTGCGATGTTACTTTCTTTTGGTAAACAATACTTATTCCAAAACGTTGTTTCTCAAAAGTCAGCAAAACTGCACAGTGCTTCAATTGGATGTCAAATTGTATGTTAGAGTTACACATTGTTTTTTATTTACATATAGCTGTAGATCAAGTAAATAGCGCAAATAACAGGTGGAAATCAGCGTACAGACTCAGTAGTTTTCACGGAATATTGCGAGCCTACAGAAAAGCAAACGCATATTTCCTTCTGATTGTGAGCGTATTTGTTCTTGAAAACCCAAGCCAGTTCATCTTTGAACAAACATTTTCCTTTGATGCGGTGGTTTGATATGTTTTCCCAAAATCAAATAAATTTAAGGCATACATGACAGAATCTATATCACTTCAGCTAATAGAATTTTTGTCCCAAAAGTAGAAGCTTCAAGCATTACTAGGTTGCTAACGATAATAGATAGGCATGTGTCTTAACGATAAATTTATACTGGATAACAAAACTGTTATGATTAATAATAGAACATAACTGAAGAAAATACAAAAGAGATACAACCAACTGAAATAACAACCTTATCTGCATGATTTTGTGATCGATGTTTCATTACAAGATAAAAGTCGAGAAACAAGATACAAGTCGAGAACCAATTTTCTTTACCACAGTATATTATTATGTCATTATTATTATTATTTTGTATTTGCTTGTATTTTGCCCTCAAGGAAAAAGGTGGGAAAATAACCGGTTTTAATAAACTACCAAGGTCTGATATTAGAAAGGCTATTAAAGTAACATCTAAATAAAGTGTGTTTCATTGCTTCTCACAGATGCAGAGCAATACTAATCTTATTAGTTCACAGAAATATCAACCTCAGAACGTGTTTATCAATTCCAGGGGTAGATCCTACCCACCTTTATTTTCTGGCTTTTCAAATTATTGTCATTTATTAGCCATAGCAATTAGAATAATACATAACAAAATGGTCTATTACTCTTCATAAATCTAAATTTGGGTGGGTAGGTAGGGATACTGCACCTGTACTAGATACTACTGTTATACCATTTAACCCTAAAACTACGAACTAAGGTTTTTTATCCATATCATAAAGAACGCACGCATTTACGTCCAAACGACCTAAGCTAATCATAATCGTCCTTTCCACTTATTTTGGTGATAAAATTCTTACCCCAGCACCTTACCCGGGAGTAGGACCGGCCATCAAAGATGACCATAGAAGGGGAGGAGAAAATTCGGTGAAAATTGCATTTTTGTAGAATTTTTAGCCGAAAAACAATTTTGCCTATATTTTTGTACATACATAGCCAGAATTTCCTAAATTTGCATGGGCGCCCTCATATTATGACGTCATAACGACAATATGTGGGGAATGTTTGTACTTTTTGGTATCACTGGATAGACGAAAGTATCATTAAACCTGAAGTATCAGGTTTAATGGTATACCGTATAACGTTTATTGAATATTAGGGGGTTGCAACAATCCCCTCCCCCTTCGTAGTCAGTGTTACAAAATATGGCTCAGTAGTACTTGGGTTATATGATGATGTGGGTAAACGCTATAGCCTGGCGATATCTACGTGGTGAGGGAGACATATGGTAGGCAATAAACCCATTCCATGAAAACAGATGATGACATTATCAGTAAGGCGTTCTGGGATTGAAGGGTTTCAATTTTGCACATCACCCCTAGAGGCCCTGGCACAAGATGATGATAAAGGTCACCCAGTGCAAACAACCTCCTGATTACCAATCTACTTTTATGTAAGTATTTGATAACCTTAAATGGTAAGTAAAATTTGCTTTCCCATTCTGTGTTGTAGAAGTTCAAATCATCTCTAAAGTACTAACCAAACGTAGTTTACGAATTCGTGAAAAAGAACAAATCTGCATTCGACGAATGGAATGGATCTTTATAGAAGTGAAACACATGAAGACATGCATCCTTTTTGCCCAAGAGCTTATATCAGAACCTAGTTTTAGTTATATCAGAACCTAATTTTAGTTCTTGTATGCTGTGTGTTATAGATTTCATGGCCGCGTAAACCAAACATTGAACATTAGGATATGGATCTAACAAAAAACTATATCACACTTCTGTATTCGGGAGATGACCAAGGGAAGAGACTGGTATATTGATATGCTTGAATGAACCACATGCAACCACTACACTGTTCAATAACATTATTGTGATGTGGCGGGAGTTTTAAAAACACACGCCCTGAACAAAATATGATTCGCGCGCATACTGCCAGGCAAAAAACAATTGAAATGTTGATGATGTGTGCGCATACTGCCAGGCATTGACGTCAGAAGTCAACTCATCTATATGCTGGCAAATACCTATTGCTATGGTAGTTAATCCGATTATTACATAACTTCGCCAGCGTATACCCCGAAGTAAAATACGTCATTATGCATGAGTCACTGGGAGTTTTTATTTAAAGATAAACAGAACTTATTTGAATACAAATTTGTTTGGGCAGTGGCAGTAAGATTTTCATGATTTTGCAAGAGATAACGCTATAACTCCTTATGCAAATATTGTTTTGGATTAGGAGCTCACTGTTACATGCTTCTTAGCGCATTCAGAGGTTTTTTATTACGTTTATGAGCTTACCAAATGTGCTATAAAAATATAATAATAATAATAATAATAATAATAATAATAATAATAATAATAATAATAATAATAATATTAATAATAATATTAATAATAATAATAATAATATTAATAATAATAATAATAATAATATTAAATAATAATAATAATAATATGGACAGACGGAAATCTATTTGAATGCAGAGACGAAGAAACTTTAGTCCACAAAATTAGTCTGATATCTTTCATATGGTCGGTCTCTAAATGGTTTAAAGTGGCGGGAAAATAAATCATGGATGTGACCAAATACGTTGGATGTGTGTTCATTACGTGTTTAAATGCCACATTACACGAAATATAACTTAATGGCGAACTATTTTTTTAATTTAACGGGATTGCTTGAATGGAATAAAGCAAAGGTAATATTATTTTGTTACATATGATGATGTGCTGGCTTCGAATTCAGATGATTTTAAAAAACATAGGTCTTCAAAATAATCAATGCGTCAGAGCGCTTGTTTAGCTTAAGTTGTTTATTTATTCATTTTCGCTAATCAGATACGCATAGTTGTCATTAAAACCCATTTTGGGTGATGAAATATAAATTGAATCCACACACCAGTCGCATTTATATGGTTAGTTTACTTTGCATGTGTATGCAAGGTAGATAACGTCTAACTTATCAAATTTCTTTATCCAGGAACGTACCTCTCATGTAGTCTACACATCGCATAACAGTCAACCGGTTATATTTCGTCTTATGCTCCTCTGTTGTTTCCGTCGCTTTACGCTGCATGTTGCTGGAGCTCGCATTACGCTATGTGAAGGAAAATATTGAATATAGTCTAAGGTTTGAGTGTGTCTGGGAAAAGTGATAATACTTATAATACAGTATATTTCTTGAGCGCATTATGCAATAAGCCTTTGAGTGCTACAAACGAACTTTAAAAAAAATAAGTACAAGATACAATGTGATTACACTGAAGTGCAAAACAAATTTGAAACTATTGACTTTACAAGCTTGACTTAAATTAAAGTGGAGCATATTACACAGGGGAGAACCAGCATGCATAAAGGTTCTTTCACCATAGAACTTTGAGATTGGTTTTGCAGTAACGGCGAGAAGAGCAGACTTATTTGCTAAACGAAGATAGCGAGTTGCATTGTAAAACTCTACAAGTTTTGTGAAGTATTTTGGTGCGACCTTATTTACAAATGTCACAAAGCAAGATCTTGTAAGTGATGAGAAATGTAATTGGAAGCCAATGTATAGACTGAAGTATATGCAGATTGTAACAATAAAACTTATACAATTTAGAAAAGAGTATTAAAGTTTCCTGTTTACGGTTATCAAATGCATGAGCAATGTAACTTGCACATGAGAAGAATCGTTTCAATGGTGTAAAATTGCAGTAGCAGCAATAAGGCTGTCATTTTAGTTATTTGAGAGAATGCTACTGCAAATTTAATATAGGACTACGGTAATTCGAGTAAGAATCTGGGTCAGTCATTGTGCTTTTTAAAAGAAGAAGAAAGCATACCAATGACAGCCTCACTACCCCCTCATTAATCTCACCTAATGCCAGTTTGGTATTAGGCCTGACACAGTTGCTTCTAAAATCCAAATCACTGGAGCAATTTAACTTAGAATAAGAATATCTAGGTGATGGCCCCAAAAATCGGAACAGTCAGTGGCGTAGCGTCATAGGGGCACGGGGGGGAGGACGTGCCCCCATCGATTGCAAAAATTAGAAAATCCCATAGGAAAATTGCCGGCTGGTGCCACCTCCCCCCCCCCACACACACACACACACACATCAGGCCCGGTGCCCCCCTCATGGTCGTGATGACCACCCTACGCCACTGGGAACAGTCTTATCGTGCACCTTTAATCAAATATAGACACCTACATCAATTATCGAATTATCTCACATTTTGCAATTAAATTAGTACTATTCGCCAAGATTCCCTTAGCTGCACATAGCAAGACTGCCATTTTTCAGGTCAAATTTAAACGTTCACAAAAGAGCAATTATCATTTAGTTAACCTTAAATATTAGTATGTCATGGTAAAAAATTATTTTGTCATGGTGCATCGTTTTTCATAATATAAAAATGTTAACAAAGTACTCTCACTTGTCATGCTTGTCATTAACAAAAGAAAAGGAAAGCATTTTAGCATCGGGAATTTATTTTTAGCATATTTAATATTTTAGTATAGTAAACTTACGATATAGGGAAAGTGGGGTAATGCCGGACTGTGGGGAATCCCGGACACGTAGATTGCAGCTAAACGGAGAAGGGTGGCACTATTATACTACCTTAGGGTGTTAGCTACCTCAAGGTGTACCTCACGTGTACTACTACCAGCGCTTTGGGTCTCGTCTTCTTTGTGAAAATTACGAAAAAACAGATATTGTCATTTTTGACTTTTTATCTGAACAGTGATTTATTAGCTGGGTGACAGTTAAAGCGACAAGGGACACAGATTAAGTATGGCTGAAAATTATGTTTGATACTTGATTGTTAGCTGGATGTATGAATTCTGGTATCTTAAAAATGGATTAGTAGAACAAGCACTGAAAAAATAAATCGAGACCGTGAGGGGTAATCCCGGACACACATGCGTCTCTATACAGATGGGGTAATGCCGGACACTTGCTATTTCGAAAATATAGACAACAACAACAGCCCCCATAGTTGCATGCTTGAGGTAACAGAAGTACCTAATACATTCAGGAGATTATCATCCTACTCCACTTTCCCTCTTAGCAACAATCATGTGTCCGGGATTACCCCATCATTTGTTTCCATTTTGTTTTTTAATTATAACTTATTAACTATAGATGTTGAGTTATTAAAAACTGGTTACTAGTTAGAACATTACTCCTACTTTGCATTGATATGATTTTCACTGATGAACTTTATTTAATCTTGTACCTGTGTAGCCTTAACGAAAGGTGCCCGGGATTACCCCACTTTCCCCTATATACAATAAGAAAATTGAAAACAGGAAATCGAAAAAAAAATTCATTTATATCTTGGACCTGTCTCCTTTAAGTACACATCATTATACTCTGGTTTTATCATCATTTTGCTAACGGTAAAATAATTGGGTCCAACTAATGTGGGTGCAATAGCTAAAAGCAAAAGACGACACTCTCGGGGCAGTCTAAACAAGCGTCAGGGAGTGGCTATGAACCTTTACTCTTCATATTTACAATTAAAACACACCATCGTGCTTATGAATATTTTTACCACAAGTTATTTTGAGATGGCAGTCATAATGTTTACTTTTATTATGACGTATTGTATAAATTCATTGCACGTTAAACGGGATTTTAAGATGACGCTTGGGGCAGACTTTACATTATTAATGTGCATGGATTCATCTATACATCACCAGCAGGGCAAAAGTGGCGTCTGATTTGCTTACTTTCGGGGTTTCATCTAGAACACAATATAGTTGCAAAAACAACAAACAAGGCTATTCATGTCAAGACGATTTTGATCATTTAGACAATAATAACTGCGCACCATCTATTTTGAGGTCATTGTGTGAAATTGGAGGGTTTTGTTTTGGGCCGAGGTATTTTCCGATGGTGCAAAGTTATTATTGTCATTCATTACCGTTTTTTGTACAAAATCCTATCTTTCCTTCGTATTATTTGCTGGAAATGTTTCGAATATTTCAATTTATTTAGTCGTCATCCCTCAATAATAATGGGCAAATCCTGACTACATGACGTCATTGGCGTGGATACAGGGCATTTTTGCTATCCACATTCCGGGGCCCCTTGATTAATTGATTAATTTGACCGTTGACTGCGGTACTGTTGATTTTTGCTACAGAAATGTATTTTTACATGAAACTTTATTTTTATATCGTGACATTATCTGGAGAACAATAGCATATATATTCATGTTGAATATTTGGCTATCGTAATTATGCATGCATGAGACGTGTAGGTGTAGGCCCTACGTGTGTGAAATTGGACGCTCACTCTTTTTGGCCCAAGATGCAGATTTTCTGAATGCGTGAATGTGTTGCATCAATCATGATTATTGCACGCCGAGTTTATATTCTCATGTTTACAACTACAAGTGGACCTGGATATATTATATACTTGGATTTAAGTGGATGAATAGTTCTACCATTAGGGTTTACACCCGGTAAGTAGGTGATTACAAAGTACTAAAGGTATTTTACGAATTCGTGAAAAAGAACAAATCTGTAAAACTTGTCATTTTTGGTACGCCGACTATAAGTGCAATCGCTAAAAGCAAAAGACTATACACTCTCGGGCAGTCTAAACAAGCGTCAGGGAGTGGCTATACGAACCTTTACACTTCATATTTAACAGCAATTAAAACACACCATCGTGCTTACGAATATTTTTACCACAAGTTATTTTGAGATGGCAGTCATAATGTTTACTTTTATTATGACGTATTGTATAAATTCATTGCACGTTAAACGGGATTTTAAGATGACGCTTGGGGCGAACTTTACATTATTAATGTGCATGGATTCACCTATACATCATTCACCAGCAGGGCAAAAGTGGCGTCTGATTTGCTGACTTTCGGGGTTTCATCTAGAACACAATATAGTTGCAAAAACAACAAACACGGCTATTCATGTCAAGATGATTTTGATCATTAGTATGTAGATACTTGCTTTTGAATACGTGACCTTAATATTTCACATTACGCTATGCCTCTGTAGTCAGGGCCGGATTTACCATTGGACCAGATTTTGCCATGTTTCTTTTCAGCCCCAAAACACCATATTTTGGACCACAGTATGCTAACATTGCACAATTTTGCGCACTGGCCATTTACATCGCAAAATTCACCTTCATTTGGGGTTAAAATTACCTGAAATTGAAATGTCTTAGTCTTATTTAGGCCCTCTATTTGTAAACCAAAACTTGAGTGCATATGCCTTCCTCACGGTGAGTTTGGGGGCCTCCAAATTTTGGTCTGGCCCATTGCCTCAAAAAAGGTAAATCCGGCCCTGTCTGTAGCAGTTGAGACTGGGTTACGACACGACAATACAACTTCCCTCTCTCTTAGTCCGGGCTCTTAGTCCACTCCAACAAACCAGTCTATTTGTTCACATCAGTTTGTGGAGATTGGCCGTCTGTTCCTTATTCTTTTGTTTGGAAATCTTCAATTATGTGTTCCTCTTTATAGACCAGCATGCTAATGGGCTTTTTAGCCTGGCTTAAGTGTTGCGTGAGCTTGGTGTAATCAAGACACAATTACAAGTGTGTCTCTACAAAGAGTGATAGTTTAAACAATCAAACAAACAATGTGCCTTACGCCATGAAGTGCCTTTTTTTATTTTAAAAAATCAAGTTAATCAGTTTGATTTTCAAACTAGCATTAATGAGAATGAGCGCACGAGACATGAAGGGGTAATCCATAGAGGCAGGTTGTCCAGACGATTTTTATTCCAACAAATCGTCGCTCAAAGAGTTTACTATACTATCATTGAAACAATGCTCAGAATTATAATGATAACAAACTTAATCAGAGAGATATAGGTCATTTGGTAAGTGCCATTAATAATGTGTACAATGTTAATTTCATTTTATTTACCAAGCAATAATTGCCCTAGTTTATTCACTGTGAATAAAAGTCTTAATTTAGATGTGTTTTTTATGACTGAAAAAATAGAAACTAAAAAACTAAAAAGTAAGATGTGTGCAAAATAACGACTGTGCTAAAAACTCACAACTAAATTAACACTTAACATATTTCTGTCAAGTTGGATCATACTCCAAAGCAAGGTATTTTTTTCCTGTCCTTATAAATATTGTAGTGATTCCACGAGGTGTCAGAAAATGTTTCAGTTTGCCGGTAGCTGAAAATAATCATTTTTGACATCTTTTGATAAATATTTTATGTTTTCATTACTCGGGGAAAGTATTACTTATTAATAAGAACATTTCTCCGAGGGATTTGATGTAAAACAAGGCTTAATTGATTTTAAGTGTTGGTTGTCGCCCGTCAGCATGAGAGGGTGTATGTATAGAAGAACAAACTAGGTTATCTTGAAAACTGCCTCGGAGCATTTAGCTCAATTGGAGCATATTAATGGTTAATATTTTCTTAAACATTTGAAAATTATTGCAAATCAACCGGTACTTTGAATACTAAATTATATAGCGAAATGTGTCAATGTTATGCGTACGAACGTCTGAGTCAACCGGTACTTTGAATACTAAATTATTTAGCGAAATGTGTCAATGTTGTGCGTACGTACGGCTGAGTATTTAATAACGTAATCATTTTATTTTGGGCCGATCTAAGAGAGAATAAGTTTGATATGATTTTGGGATGTGACTCTAAGCAATTCCTGCCTGTTAAGTGTCCTAGTTTTTTTAATCGTGTGAGAATATAATTTAAGACATTTAAGGGATCGAGGAGTTTTGTATTAAAATTGCGCAGAAATGGGAGGAGTCTGCCATGTTTGTTGTGAATTTTTGCCTACAAATATTGATCACGGGTACAAAATTGATGGTGCATATCAATGTCCAAACTCTATAGTTTTATATTTGAGCATGATCACTTGTGTAAGGTCATTATAAACATGTTTGTATATGTGATCTTGCATTTCAGCTCACGCCCTTTTTTTACAGACACGATTTCATAAATTTCCCGCGGGCCGATTTCCAAATAGTTTTACATTAGTGTGTTGAAAACTCAAAAGAAAGAAATATGGTACAAAATGCAGTAATATTGTACCGGTGAAGAGCCTTTTGTCCTCTGTCTCCACATAGCAACGACAGAGAGTGCATTACAAACAAATGGAACCCGGTGAAACTTTTGGAAATCTTGCTTATTGAAAAAATAAGGTTTTTGTACTTAGAATTTAAAAATCCATAAATGAAACTTTGAAGGTGTTGATACACTTCAAAAATGTGCAACAAAAGAAAAATGACATCACTAATCTCCACGATTTAAATCTGTCCCCTTAAGGTTCCGGATAAAACAAAAACAAAAAATATATATACCAGGACCACCAAAGAGCGCAAGTAACAACAACAACAACAATTCAGAGGTAAATAATACCAATTATGTTATATTTACAATGTTAACATTTTGTACCCAACGGTTGCAACGCTTCTTTTTAAGACATTTTAGCCGCTGGACAAAAAGAAAATATACCAGCACCACCACATAAAGCAGTAACAAGAACAACAACAAGGCTCTTACAAATATATTTACAATATGTTTTATTTATAATGTTATCATTCTCTTAGCAACAGACACGCACGGTAGCTTTACAGCATCTGATTACATAAAATACTATATGTATTATATGTATTATATTTTGTATCATCTAATATGTACATTTCCGAAATAGATTTTATTTATAAAAGCTGTGTTTACTCAAGTCAATTTTCACATACGTTTAAACTGACATCTTCTTTTGACTAGAAGAAGCAAAGAAATCCTATTTGTCGTGGATAAAAAAGGTTTCATGAAAATAATTCATTTTGATGAGTGAAATTTGATACGTCAGTTTGAAAGACAGTAAGCTATGGCCAGGTACTTCCTTGGGCTTTTAACCTGTTTTTATCTATTCTGACATACGAGGGGGTATCCAAAAGTTTTTGACATCATCCAGATGCGAAGGAGCTATATCGATGAAATTTTGTCAGTGTAATTATTGGTCCTTATGTACATTATGGTCCAAAAATGGTCTCATAAGTATGTTTACTTTCTTTACAGGTGGCGCTAGATGGGCAGTAGGCGCATAACCTGTAATATGGTGAAAATTGAGGCACGCAGTGTGATTAAGTTCCTGCATTTGAAGGGTTAGGCCTATAATGCTCAGAAAATCTATGATGAAATGAAAGCTATCTACGGTGATGATTGCCCATCATATGACACTGTTACTTTTTGAAAAAGGAATTTCCAAACTGGCCACATGTCCCTCACAGATGAGCCAAGAAGTGGACGTCCATCACTTTCGGATGATGCGGCCACAGTGAAGAAATTCAAGAAAGTGGAGGATCTTATATCATGAAAAGGTTATGCGCCTACTGTCCATCTAGCGCCACCTGTAAAGAAAGTAAACATACATATGAGACCATTTTTGGACCATAATGTACTTAAGGATCAGTAATTACACTGACAAAATTTCATCGATATAGCTCCTTCGCTTCTGGGTGATGTCAAAAACTTTTGGATACCCCTCGTACAGTCACATGTTATAGTATTCTAATTTAGTTATTTATTATATATTTTTTATTCCTTATTTAATTTATACATTAGAAATTACAGTTGCACACATAAGTACTAGTACATTGAAAAACGTGGACAAAGGACCGGGGCATTAATTGTGCTTTAAATTCGCTTCGTAATCAGCAATGAAAGTTAAGGGTAGACGAGGTATTGTTGGTCGAAGCAACCGAAAAATCGATTTTCATTATCTGAATCAATATATTATTGAAAAATAATACTTTGGTGTTTTGCAAAAGTTCATTCTACAAATCATATACTTTGAAAACTTGCTTAATTTATTGCTGCTAATGAGTTATCTACGTTTTACAAAAGTGTTGTTGTGTCAGTCCTTTTTACAACATAACTCAAGGACCACAGGACCTACAAAAGTATATCTGTGATATTTAGATTCTTCTACAAGCTCGCTATGAATTGAGCAATGCAATTTTTGCTAAAGCTCACTAACATTCGAGTTATGTACGTGATCCACCAGTGGAGCTCATGCGCCCCTCCGCAGAACTTCCGGTAGTGGATGTTCTGCGCTCGGGGGCGCAGAGAATCCACTGTCGGGAGTTGCTGCGCTCGGAAGCAAAATAATGGATTTTCTTATTATAATACTGGTGGATCATTTCTGCGCTCGAGCGCAGAGAATCCACTGTCGGAGTTGATGCGCCCGGGCGCAGTCCCTTATATGTAACGGTGGATCATTGCTGCGATCGGGGGCGCAGAACATCCACTGTCGGAGTTGCTGCGCTCGGAAGCAAAATAATAGATTTTCTTATTATAATACTGGTGGATCATTTCTGCGCTCGTGCATTATTTATTAATATAGGCCTAATAAGAAAATGTATTATATTGCTTCCGAGCGCAGTTACTCCAACAGTGGATGTTCTGCGCCCGAGCGCAGCAATGATCCACCGTTATTATAATAAGAAAATCTATTATTTTGCTTCCGAGCGCAGCTACTCCAACAGTGGATGTTCTGCGCCCAAGCGCAGCAATGATCCACCGTTACATATAAGGGACTGCGCCCGGGCGCATCAACTCCGACAGTGGATGTTCTGCGCCCCGAGCGCAGAACATCCACTACCGGAAGTTCTGCGGAGGGGCGCAGGAGCTCCACTGGTGGATGAAGTACATACATGAACATTCGCAAGATGCTGTGAACTACCAAATCGCAACAGTTTAAAGTTGTTGCTAACCTTAAGTCGATTCAACGATTTCGGAAAAATTCCCTCTGGTGTAGAAAGATTTATTTCCTTTCTCAAAATCAAAATGGAAAATCATGGTTGTCAGAGGTCAATAACGATCACTCCAGTTGTAAGCGTGCAGGATGTTTATACGTTCACGTTTTATGTCCAGATTTAAAAATTCACCACAACCAATCCAAAATAAAAACTGGAAATCTATTTTCTGGAATAGCCCAACACGACTTAACAATCTCTCAGAACAGTTTACTACTTTCGTTGAAACTCGGAATAAAATTGATAACAAAGTTAATCAAATTTAATCATAGTGTATAAATATGAGTATGTGGCAAGCTCCGTTAATAATGTGTACAATGTTAAGGGATCTAAAATGAGCGTTTATTGCGTTTCGACAGTATTTTTTGTGGGACATGAGAGCACCTCAGACCTATTGAATTGCATTCTGAATACGAAGCATGTCTTTCTGATATCAAATAATTTTCATTTTTTGAAAATCACAATAAAATACAAATTTTATGACAAATTATAAAAAGTTGATATTTTTCAATTTTTGATATATAACAGTCCTCGAAGTAAATTATATAAATCTAATGACATATTCTTAAAGTGTATGTAGCAGGGAGGAAAAGCCGACGGTCAATTGAAAATTTTGACCTTTCATATTGAAGATATGGATTTTTTCCCAAAAAGATCTAATTTTTTTTGGTGTTTTGGGAAAAAAAATCCATATCTTTAATACGAAAGGTCAAAATTTTCAATTGATCGTCGGCTTTTCATCCCACCTACATACACTTTAAGTATAAATCATCAGATTTATAAAGTTTACTTCAAGTACTGTTAAATATCAAAAATATCAATTTTAAATGATTTGCCATAAAATGTGTATTAAATTGCGAATTTCAAAAATCAAAATTATTTGATATCAGAATGACATTCTTCGTATTCAGAATGCAATTCGATATGTCTGATGTGCTCTAATGTCCCACAATAAATACTGTCCAAACGTTCATACCCCAGCCCTTAAGTGAGAATCCCATATTTCGTTTGATTTAACAAGCAATAGTACATTAACTGTGAAAGAAAGGTTCGATTTAACTGCAACAAAAAGAAACCACATTAAAAGTAGGGCAAGAAGTTTGAAAAAAAAACCGACTCTGCTGTAAGAATACCCAATATATTTCTGTCAAGTCGGATCATACTCCAAAGCAAAGTGTTGTTTTCCTGTTCCTTGTATTGTAGTGAATCCACGCGGTGTAAGAAAAGGTTTCACTTTGCCGGCAGCTGAAAATAATAATTTTCGACATCTTTTGCTCAATGTTTTATGTTTTTATAATATAGGGAAAGTAGTAATTATTAATAAGAACATTTCTCTGAGGGATTTGTTGTAAAAACAAGGCTTAATTGATTTTAAGTGTTGCTTGTCGCCTGTCAACATAAGGGAGTATGTGTATAGAAGAACAAACTAGGTTATCTTGAAGCTGCCTCGGAGCATTTAGCTCAATTGGTGCATATTAATAGTTTGGTATTTGCTTAAACAATTGCAAATTATTGCAAAACAACCGATACTTTGAATACTAAATTATATGGCGAAATGTGTCAATAATGTTGTATGTATGGTTGAGTATTCAATAAAGTAATCATTTTAATTTGGGGCGATCTATGAGAGAATACGTTTGATAACATTTTGTGATGTGACCCGAAGTAATTTATCCGTATAAAATGTGCTTTTTTCTATTCAAGTGAATTCTAAATATTCCTTTTCAAGTCATTTAAGGGCTGGGGTATGAACGTTTGGACAGTATTTATTTTGGGACATTAGAGCACATCAGACATATCGAATTGCATTCTGAATACGAAGAATGTCATTCTGATATCAAATAATTTTGATTTTTGAAATTCACAATTTAATACACATTTTATGGCAAATCATTAAAAATTGATATTTTTGATATTTAACAGTACTTGAAGTGAAATTTATAAATCTGATGATTTATACTTAAAGTGTATGTAGGTGGGATGAAAAGCCGACGATCAATTGAAAATTTTGACCTTTCGTATTGAAGATATGGATTTTTTCCCCAAAACACCAAAAAATTAGGTCTTTTGGGAAAAAATCCATATCTTCAATATGAAAGGTCAAAATTTTCAATTGACTGTCGGCTTTTCCTCCCGGCTACATACACTTTAAGAATATATCAGTAGATTTACATAATTTATTTCGAGGACTGTTATATTTATCAAAAATTTGAAAAATATCAAATTTTTATAATTTGTCATAAAATTTGTATTATATTGTTATTTTTAAAAAATGAACATTATTTGATATCAGAAAGACATGCTTCGTATTCAGAATGCAATTCGATAGGTCTGAGGTGCTCTCATGTCCCACAAAAATACTGTCGAAACGCAATAAATGCTCATTTTAGATCCCTTAAGCCTCCGAACAAAACAAAAAACAAATAAATATATATTATGAAGAGCTTTGTTGCAAAACCATTTACATCCACTTTTGACTTTTTGAGAAAAACAGCTTTTTTTAATTGTGCAAGTATTACTGGTTCGATTTGATTCAATTTGGGTTTGGATAAAGTGTTGATGAATAGAAACTAAAAGAATAGGTTTGGTACAATTTTGAAGCCTTCCTATTTATTTTATTATATCTTTTATATCGCGCCTTTTGTGGATGTAAGGGCTTTTGCAACAAAACAAATTTACCCCTTTTCTAGAAACCACCTTTGCAATCATATTTGAGCCCATTTGTTTGCACTACTTTATGTAACTTGACTAATGCTTTCAAAATTAAATAGAAAAATTTAAATATCTCATTTACTTTTTTAATTATGAATTTTTAATCAAATTCGGGAAAATGGCATTTTTTGAGTATTTCCGAAGCTACACCTTTTGTTAATTAAAATGATTTTTTTCAAAAATAGTGACCCTAAAACAGTTCCCTTTTTTAATAGGTAAAGAACATTCCATGCTACTAGTATACATCAAAAAATTAAAACAAAACAATTCTATATTCATTTTATGTTCAGATTTCCGGAAATTCCCGAAGATTTCCCAAACGGGAAATATACCATATCTCCGGAAGGGAAAGTGGTATGGAGGTCAAAAAACAACCAAAATGTGTATTTTTACCCACACTATAATGTCATGTCAATAACTCAATTTCAGCCAAAAGTGGATGTAAGGGGTTTTGAAACAAAGCTCTTCATATATATATGCCAGCACCACCACATTAAACAGCAACAAACAACACCAATAATTCAGAAGTACATATTAGCATAAGTAAATCATTGCTGACAAGTATATTTACAATAGGTTATATTTACATTGTTAACATTTTGTAACCAACTGACACGCAGGGTAGTTTAACAGTTTCTGGTTTTGTAGTTCTGGCCAACATTTCGTTATGAATCTCGAATGAATAATTACAAACAGAATTACGCAATTTCTTTATGTTCCATCACATGGCAAAATGAGACCAGGGCGACTATGGACAAGCTATCTGACTTATATACAGAAGTTGTTGTCAACAACGATTTAAAAAAAAACAGATGCTATTGCATCACTAACTTTGTTGTCGCCCGCTCCGCAGTCGAATGAAATGAATGAGTACAATTATTGCAAATATATGTGACCGTCCACGGCGAATGAGCCGTAAATTCCTCCCCGGTCAATTTTGTTTTATTTCGTGTTTAAAAATAAACATCATAAACTTAAAATGGTATATCATTTGACTTCAAACGATATCCAGAAGCGTGGTTATGGTTTGTTAAACTTTGCTCCTTCAACAAAATTATAGCTTTTACGTTTTTACATGTGTCTCTTTTTCCACATTGTTGGCAATAAATATCAAACAGTCATAATTGGCGGTCATTTCAAATCATCCCCAAGTCAACGAGGTTTAAGAAAGTTCTCTCATTGTTAATTGTTGGTTATGCATACCTGTACAAAATACAATGCCTGGTAACCCACCACTTGAACAGGATTTAGCAATATAAGCAAACAAAGACCAGAGCTATTAAAAGTTCTATAGCCATCTAAGGTAGAAGCTTATCATCCACTTCAACAATAGGATTATTGATTAGTTTTTGACTATCGAAATGAGACGGTTTGGGCCAGCTTAAGTTACCGATGAATATGACCTTCGTACACATTTTACACCGTAACGTAGAATACAATTTAGGGAATTTACGGCTCATTTGTGCTGCCGGGTCACATATTATCTGTATCAATTTACACGCATATTTCCTAAATATATTTTATTTATAAAAGCTGTGGTGTCGACAGATACTCAAGTCAATGTTCACATAAGCTTAACTGACATCTTGTTTTGACAAGAAGAAGCAAGGAAATTCTAGTTTCCCTGGGTACAATAGGTTTCATGAAAGTAATTCATTATATAATGAATGAAATTTGATGCGTCAGTTTGACAGATAGTAAGCCATGTCCAGGTACTTCTTTGTGCTTTTCCAATTGTTTAAAATTAGATTACAAACCTGTTTTTGTCTGTTGTGACACACAGTCACATGTTATAGTATTCTAATTTAGTTATTTGTTAAATAGACGATCAAATTGATATCTATATGCGACCTACTTAAAAAATTATTAGAAACTCTCTAAAATTGGTCAAGACGTTCTTATATATATTATGTATATTTTTTCCAATGTGATTTATACACTTCAGAAATTACAGTTGCCAACACAGGTAGGTGGTAATACATTGCAACGTGGACAAAGGACTTCATAACATGTGCTTTGAATTCGCTTCGTAATCAGCAGAGAAAGTTAAGCCGATTCAACGATGCCGGCCGGAAAAAATTCCTCTAGTGTAGAGAGATTTATTTCCTTTCTCAAAATCAAAATGGGAAAGCATGGTTATGAGAAGTTAATAACAATAACTCCAGTTGTAAGCGTGCAGGATGTTTATACATTGACGTTTTAGATCCAGATTTAAATCACCACAACCAATCCAAATTAAGACGGAACATCATATGATACTTATCATGCTTATGGCCCGGACTTGCATAATCCAAAGGCTCGAATCCCGGGATCGAATGCGCTCTCCGCCCCTAATTTCTTTTTACATTTTGGGACACAAGCAGATTATGAATCCCTGTTATTATATACACCAGGCACAAAAAGAAATTCGTCAGTTATATTCATCCTTACTGTTCAACTACTTGATAGTTTTAGATTATTCTGAAATATACATTTTGTTAATTGGACTTTGCTTTCTCATTTGACACCCTGTTCGTGAAAAACGAACATGAATTGACCAAGATATGCGCCTCCAAAGCCTCAAACCCCAAAATCAAAAGTTGCATTTTCATCGATTTTCAATGGGAACGTATCGTTGTATTGCACACAAGCACCGCGGGCCAATCAATAAAGCACACAGTGTAACAGGCACAATTGAATCGTTAAAATTGCAACTTTTCATTTTGGGGTTTGAGAGTTTGAGGCGCATATCTTGGTCAATTCTTGCTCAATGTTCACGAACAGGGTGTCAAATGAGAAAGAAAAGTCCAATTAACAAAATGTATATTTCAGAATAATTCAAAATTATCAAGTTATTGAACAGCAAGAGTGAATATAACTGACGAGTTTCTTTTTGTGCCTGGTGTATATTCAAAAGCTGTTCGGTTAAAGTCGAATGTGTCAAGCTTTCTTTTACTCAAGCAGTACACGGTAAAAACTTTCAAGATCCATTGCACTCTTTTACACGTGTAGCCCACCTGGTGTTTTTTTTAATGTGGCTAACATTTGATTGCAAAAAACAGTAGTTGCTCAAGACGGTGTCAAAAACATCCGGTTTTATTGGTACCGTGTGCTCCATACCAGGGACAATGCTGTAATATTTGGATGGCTGTGGATTCACTCGGGTAATATAATAAGGAATAAAGTGGAGTGATCTCTATACTCAAGGGACGGAAAACTATGTCAGGGTGTCACTAGTGACACCCTGACATAGTTTTTCGTTTTACAGAAACTTTGAGGAGTCGGAAATTTTGAGGGCTAATTCAGGTGGTTCGGACAGATTTTTATCCTGAGGACGCATTTGGGGCTGTTGGACTAACTGAAAATTAGAGGTGTCAAATCACCAAACAATGGGGTTGTCGGCTCACACTCCAAGTTTACTAAAGTGAAACTTGGTTCTTGCCGTGTAGACATGATTTTCGTTTCATTCGAGGTGTTGTCTCACAAAAAAAAGCAGATAAAAATGTCTTTCTCTGCTGAGCCACAATAAATAAATTCCATAGCTACGAACAAAATCCGCGGAATGATAACGCGAGGGGCCAAAGACGTTCTAATAATTGCTTTCACACCAATATGAATTACAAATGTTAATGGTTAAAATATCGGTTTCTTTCAAACTACTGACGTGACTGAAAACTACATAGAGTTAAGTCAGATATTAGACTTTTTGAATATTCTATTTCTAACAAACTGGAGATTTTATAGGGCCTATTTAATTACAAATGTAGGCCTAAGCAAACAACAAATCAAGAAAACACAGCAGCAAGTTATAAAATAACAGAAGTTAATCAGCCATGTAAAATTTCCAAAATAGAAATAATGTGTTTGGATAAACAGTTTTAATCTTTCACTCAATATAACAACACAGATGAATTTTCATGAACAGCAGCAATGCCAATAACACGAATGGTATAAAACAAACTAGAACTATATACAAAACCATAGATCCAATATCAGGATCTATGAATATACAAACATAAACCAATCTCACGATCTAGCTCCCTGATTAACATTTTAATCGAAATATGAGACAAATAAAGGAAGTTTGGCCTCAGAAAATGTAATGAATCAACAATGAGATGGGTAATATATTCTTTGACCTATATCGTGTAATTTGTCGCATACGTTGTATCATTCTAATGTTATGCATTAGAACCTATAATCCAATTTAGATTGGCAGAAATTGCAAAGGAAACACCGGCTTCCAAGAGACCTGTGAAACCAGAAAAAAATATGTATCAGATAGTCATGAAGCTACTATTGTAAATATTGCAACTACCTAACTTATATGCTTAATTCTTAGTCCTGACTTTTTGATCTAATACGAGATTGTTATTAGAGTGTTCGTATCATCGTTCAGTAAATCTCAAAGAGCAATAGTATGTGCTAGGTGCTTAGTGGATCAACTTTGAATGCGATTTCATCATGTAATATTAGAATCAACAATATATTTGACAATTTCAAAAAAGAACAAGAAACGTGCAACGGGACAACTTTTAATATTGTTTGTTTTGACAGTTCCGCTCGTAGTGAGGCATGTGAGAATTACCATTTTTGTCATTTTCGCTATCTCACTCTATCCCCCATTCATGTACACAACCATATGTGACTGGACACTACGAATCAGCCGTAAAGTCGGCCCGGCCAATTTTGTTTTATTTCGTGTTTAGAAAATATATATCATAAGCTTTAAAATAGTATATCATTTGACTTCAAACGATATGCAGAAGCGGGGTTATGGTTTGTTTAACTCTTCAACAAAATGGTACATCTCTTTTTCCACATTGCTGGTAATAAAGTCATAATTGGCGGTCATTTCAAATCATGCCCAAGTCAACGAGGTTCAGGAATGTCCTCTCATTCTTATTGTTGGTTATACATACTTGGACAAAATACAATGCAATTGTAACCCACCACTTGAACAGGATTTAGCCAAAGCAAACAAAGACTAGGGCTATTTAATGATTCTATGTAGAATATTATTATCCTCTTCAGCAATTGGATTATTGATTGGTTTAAACGCTATCAAATGAGAAACATGTCGCGCCTAATTGAGACACCTATGAATACGACCTTCACGCATATTTTGCACTGTATCTCAGAATATGGCTCATTCGTAGTTTCCACTCACATATTATAAATAGTAACTTCCTTAATTTCAGCTTTTTGTGTGTACCCGTCCTACCCCTGGTTCAAAGTTCCTACCGCCCACTGTAGTTCCGACTTTCGAGAGGATTGCGATTTCTTCTTGTTTATTTGATAGTCTTGTACCGTAATATTTTACAATGCTTTACAGTATTGAATCGACCTTCACCAATATCTATGTGCATGCCCTGGATTTGCCTTGAGGTACAGCATCTCTTGTGCTTATAAAGGGCTTAGGGGTATGACATTTTCTGTTGTGAAAATTGGAAATTCGTATACTTTTTGGGGCAAACCTAGCATAATCGCATTACAACAATCCATCCTCTGGGCTGCATGTATTAATTAGTTTTGACACCCACGTTCTCTCTATGGTCTTTGTTGTTGTTGTTGGCTTTTGGATCATAGTTAAATTTTTGTTCCATTAGGTAAATTAGATTCTAGAATATTAAAACGCTACTTCTTTTGCCTGAAATTACGCAGAGATATTTCGATCTTGCATTTAAAAATATCCAAAAGCAAGATAAACAAAATGACATAAACAAGATGACACTTTTTTGCTTTGACAGAGAATCCAATAATGTTGGAAGCTGGAGCTTGGATCTCTCTTCCTTCCGTTCAATGACATGAATGAAGAGATATGAAAGTTGGATGCTGGTGGTTTGGTCTCTGTTTCTATCGTTCAATGAAGAGATATGAAAGTTGGATGGGGGAGCTTTGATCTCTTTTTCATCGTTCAATGATGAAATGAACGCATCTTTAGATATCGTACCATTTCTATGCCATATACTTCGTTTGTTTTGATTTGTTAACTATTATTATTATTATTATTATTAAAAGACATTTCTATAGCGCTCTACAGATAACACAGCGCTTTTGCTCCAAAACAAAATACACAAGAAAAACTAAATAAAAACAACAACTGATTTGGAAAAAGATACGTCTTCAGAAGACGTTTAAAAGCAGCCACAGATTCCGCTTCTCTGACATAAACAGGGAGCTTGTTCCAGTGCTGGGGCCCGAAAACGGTGAAACAGCAATCCCCGGCTCTTTTACTGGAGCGAACTGTATAGAGCCTTGTTTTGTCAGATGATGAGCGAAGCCTGCGACTGCTTCTAGATGAATCTGGATGATTATAAAACGTGACAAGATCTTGTAGATATGCCGGAGCAGTACCTGATATGCAGTTGTATTATGTGCAACATGATTTTGAAATTAATTCTTTCTTTCACCGGGAGCCAATGGAGGGTATTCAACAAATCGGCAGAGCACCTGTCTCGTCCACATGCAAAGATCAGCCTGGCAGCCTTATTTTGGAGACGCTGCAGCCGTTTTAGGTCCATTTCACGGGCACCATACATGAGGGAGTTGGCATAGTCTATGCGAGACAAGACAAGTGCTCTGACGGCATGATGACACGCATCCTGACTGAGAAAACGTCGTATGCGCCATAAGTTACGGATGTGAAAGTTGAGAGTTTTACAAAGATTGCTAATATGGGAAGACATATTAAGAGCTCCATCAAAAACAACACCCAAGTTCTTAACATTGGCAGATGGTTTGATTGAGTGGTTGCCCAAGCTCAGCTCAATGACGGGGAGCTTATTGAGAGCTCTATTGGTGGCAATGATGAAAAATTCCGTTTTGTCCTGATTGAGCTGCAACTTGTTATTAACCATCCAAGAGTTAATATCAGAAATACACGCAGACATGTTATTGAGCACACGCTCACGGTCACCACTGACTTTGGGTTCAAAGGCAGCATAAAGCTGTATATCGTCAGCATAACAATGAAAGGATATGTTGTAACGACGAATGATATCACCAACGGGAATGGTATACATGATGAAACACTGAGGGCCAATGATGGAACCCTGGGGTAATGAGTAAGTGAGCTTATGTTCACTAGACATGTCGTTGTTAATTACCACTCTGACGTTACGTTGATTAAAATATGACCTATACCAGGAATGGACTGTGCCATCGATATTGAAATCTGATTTGAGTCTATTCAACAGGATATGGTGATCCACCGTATCAAAGGCTGCTGACATGTCAAGCAGCACCAGGAAGACAACTTTACCATGGTCCACGTACTGGAGGATGTCGTTTTTTACCTTTAACAGGGCGGTTTCAGTACTGTGAGACCTCTTATAGGAGGATTGGTTCACTTCACCCAGGTTGTAGTTGTCAACATGTGTGACTACCTGACATGACGCAGCCTTTTCAATAACCTTACACATGAATTTCATGTTGGCCACTGGCCTATAGTTCTTTAGGATATTGTTGTCAAGATTGGATTTCTTGATCACTGGAGTGATAATAGACTCTTTGAGTGCATTTGGAAAAATACCAGATATTAACGAACTGTTGACAATTTTTGTGAAAATCGGCAACAAGATCTGAAGATTATCCTTTACAAGCCAAGTCGGCAGAGTATCTAAGTTACATGTTTTGCTAGGAAACCTTTTTATGATCTTCTCAATATCTGTCTCAGATAGCGGAGTGAATGTGTTTAAGCAACAGTTAATGTTAGCATCAAGATTACTGGGTTCTATATAGTCAGAATTCGCAATACTATCATCAGTAGAACTAGGAGAAACATTAACATTGGCCCTGATCTTCTCAACTTTTTCGATAAAAAAGGAGAGAAACTTGTTGGCAAGAGCTTGATCAGGACAATCAAGAACAGGTAGTATTTTTGAGATTTGTTAAGCAACCCATTAATTGTAGCATACATATCTTTAACATTTGATTCAGCGAACTTATTGGAGAAATACTCAATTTTAGAGTCAGTGATAAGTTTAATGACTTGATTCTTTTGAGCGACAGATTGACTCTTTCGCCACTTTCGTTCCAGTCGTCTTCTGATGCGCCGAGCTAGATGGATGTCTTCGTTGTACCACGGTAGTCTGTGTCTTATAATACGCTCCCTGGTGGTAATAGGGCAGACTTCATCAAGCACAGACTTTGTTAAGGACTCATACGCATCAGTAAGGACATTTGGATCCTCACAGTCAAGAGGGAACTCAGACATGCGCTTTTGCAAAAGTTCGGTAAACTGCTCAGGTTTCATTTTACCAAATTGGCGTGAGCGAATAACCGATTTTACAGGTGGAGGTTTTGCATGGTTGATGGAACAAGTAATAATGCGATGATCTGAGTAAAATGGTGGAAGAACAGCATGTCTCTGGATGATATTATCATTTTCATTAGTGATTAACAAATCAAGGGTGTGCCCCTTTTTGTGAGTAACTTCAGTGAGTAATTGACGAAAACCATTGCTGGACAGAATATCATTGAATTTTCGTGTCTCTGGTTTATGCGGTTCATCAACGTGAATATTGTAATCACCCACAAGGACAACTTCAGTAGGTATAACAGACAATTCCTCAAGGAAAACTTCAAAATCTTCCAGGAATTCAGATCTCTTTAGTCCGTTTACTTTTGATGGAGGGGGATGATAAACCACAACAAACTGAACAGAGTTTTTAAGAGTAGCGATACAATACTCAAAGTTAACTGTAGTGAAACTAGAAGGTGTAATACTAAGTTCAATGTTCTCCTTATATACAGTACCGTGGTGTTTTAACAACACTGGTGCGTATCGCGGGCTTTTACCGCTTTCGGTTCTTACAATATACTTTGTAATCCATATTTAGTAAGAAATGGTATATAGTGTTAAAAAGAGTCCTTTTACCATACCTTTAGTAATATATAGAGTGTAAGCAAAACATCAATATCGCTTGCGTGATATTCCCTGCTTATAACATTTTTACCCAATCGCGTTGTCTATAAGATTCTACATTCTCTAGTAAGGAAGATAACTGCTCACTTGCGCACGGTAAATGACTACTTCATATTCCAAACACGTTGGATGTACTCATTCAAAACATTTTATGGCAAAATATATGTAACAAGTTATTTACATTGCTCTGTGGAGGTAAAGAAATATAGTTTTAGCCTGGTTATGGAGCCCCTTAAGCTATATTAACTCGGAATTGGGTATATGATGAAAAATGATGGTTTAGATTACTGGAATTTGGTTTGATCAAAATATATTTGATTCATTATATCCTAGATAGTGAGAACCAATCAGAGCAAATAATTTACTAGCCGTGCATAAATATTGTATAGTTGCACGGTCGCGCACTCCGCGTAGTGCATGCAGAGCTTTCGGACGCGTTTTTTTAGCGCAATTTCACACCCAACAAGTGATATGCATTTATTAACCTATGGTAATAACATGACAGTAACATATCTTGTTCAAATTGAATATGTGGCAATAATAAAAAATATTTCACATTATTTGTAATTTATTTCACTCTGATGTTGGGTAACGTGGATTATGATAAGTTTATCAAAATACAGTATAAATATTGTACATCTAAAAACTTTGCAAATAATTCATCCATCCAATTTTCTTGTATGGCAGCATATTGCTCCTGCATAGCAGTATATACTAAAGGCACATTGAATAACTACATCAACAGCCTCCACTGCATAAAATGCCGCGAAAGTGTGACGTTAATACCATTAGAGCACACTTCCATTAAATCCAACCAGGGCAATTGGTTAAGCTGTTCACAACGATAGAGAAGGGTGAAAAGCCACACTATGAAAACGAATTGTGTTCATACCTAGGGCCAGTGTCATAAACCCTTTGTAGAGGGATAGAACTCAAGCAACCTCGCCATACATATGGCACCTAGGTTTCATTATCATTGAGGTATAGGACTTTTTATTTTTTCGGAGAAGAGCAGGTAGGGCAACTACTTGATTATATTTCTACATGTACATACTACATACTCTGCAAATTTTAGAAAATTCGCACGTGTCCGGTTTTTTAAAATCACATTTTTGTTCCTAAAATGGGGGTTATAGCGCCCTCAATGGGCACTCTTTCCAAAGGGCTACATGTAAAGACCAGTTGTAGACAAATGGCCCTAAAATAAAACGGAGATAGATAGATAGATTTTATTTGGCAATTCAAAAAAAGAACATACGATACATCAGAACATAATAAATGCATTAAAATACATCACACAACATATTTATAAAACAACACAATGCCAAGGATAGCCCAAGAAAGCCCTAAAAAGGGCTTATTTCCATTGGGGTCCTATTAATAATAAAAACATTAAATACATACAAAATTATTGCACATTTGGTGACACAACTGCATATGACAAAATTGCATAATTATTATAAAACAGATTCAAGATAAAAATTGGCTTTTAACTGCCTTTTTGAACTGTGAATGAGTTGTAGATTGTTTAACATCAATTGGAAGCAAATTCCATTCCTGTGCACCAGTAAAAAAGAAGGTATTGCACTTTTGGCCCTTGGCTTTTAGTACCAAAAAGTTTGTTGCACTGCCCCTGGTAAAGTAATTGTGAGTCTGAGAAAATTTCACAAAATGAGAATTTAGGTACTCTGGTGCAATATCATTGTAGATTTTAAAAACATGATTGAGTTTGAGTTGTTTAACTCTGTCTTCAACTTTCAACATATTCACCTTCTTAAATTGTTCAACACCAATATGGGACCTGGGCTCAAGCTTCAATATGAAGCGAATCAGTTTGTTTTGCATTACTTGCAGCTTCTTTTTCAGCTTTACAGAAAGTGAAGAAAACCATGAAGAGCAACAATAATCAAAATGACATTGTATAAGGGCAGTGCAAAGGGTCTTCCGGGTTTGTTCATTCAACAAGTGACCTTGCCTATATAAGAAACTTAGTCTACTACACACTTTTTTGATTTTACTGACTTTTACTGACTTTGCAATACTTTCACCACTTAGATCTTCATCAAGAGTAATCCCAAGGTACTTGACAGAGTTGGTGGGATTAATAATTTTACCATCACAAGAAACTTCAAATTTGTCCACCCTGCTCAGTCTGATTTAAGAAAAAAAAAGAATAGATTCTGTTTTGCCAAGATGTAGTGACAATTTGTTGTCAATCAGCCACTGTCTGCAAGACTCAAGTTCTCTACTTAAGGTATCGGAAATTACTTTAGGGTCTTTATGGGATGTGAATAGCGCACTGTCGTCAGCATATAACAAAAGATTACAGTTAACACTTGATGACATATCGTTAACATAACACAGGAAGAGCAGTGGGCCTAATATACTACCCTGAGGCACGCCACATGATATATTCATGGGTTTGGATTCAACTTGATTTACACTAACAATCTGTTGTCTATCAGATAAGTATGATTGGAACCATTTAACAGAGTCAATGTGAATACCCAAAGCCTGCAATTTGTTACAAAGTATATCATGGTCTACTGTATCGAATGCCTTTTGGAGGTCTAGCAGCACCATGCCCGTATATTTACCATCAACCATCTTTCATTTTTCCTCAAATTTTGCATATGATGTAGATTTAACATCTGGAATGTAATGCAAGTGGTGTCGTTGCTGCTCTTTTAAATTGATTTATAAAATGTCCACCCCAGACCAAGGTGGGTACACCTGTCAAATAATAGACGGGAAAATGAAATGAAAAGAAATGTTAACAATTATGCCTAGAATTGGTGTCATTTCTATGTAATTCTCAACCCGACCGTTGACTATCAAATCCTTTCCTGACATGCATACTGCTTGTTCATTTGTTTTGGCATTTGCCTCTTATCTAATCAGGTTCTCACACCAATAGACATTTGGAAAAGCAGTTCATTGACATACATAAATTGGTGCTCAGATTTGGTTCACTATATAATATGCCTTTAATATTATAGGCCTAGCGGCAATTTTCAAGATATGGAAATGTAACAGTTTGGATTGCAAAATTGCACAACACTGTAAATATGTTATTGGAAATGTCAGAATTGTACGTTTCCATCACTATTAAATTAACATGAACGGTCTAATCAAACGAAGGCAAACAGACTAAGTATTAGTATATTATTATTTTAGTATTGGACCAGGGATTAATGGGACAGTTATCAAGGTTACATGGCAATCCGTCACGCCAAGTCACATTGAAAGTAACAATCACTTGAAAGGTATGAAGCTAATGCATTGGAATAGGAATTTAATTTGATGATTGCCACTCCCTAAATGGACTGTTCTTTTCAATTTGCTTTGCTCTTTTCACCGCAAGAGGTAACGATATTAAGTTGGGTTATTTCTGATATAAAGAAATGTTTTTAAACAAAAGACTTAATTGAAATGGTTGCTGTTTGTTATCAACTTATAAGTATTGTAAGAAGGCAGGGTACCAATACCATAAGAAATTAGTTTGATAATGATCTATGAAATAAATAGCGATTTTTACAACTGGAACGACGTTGCCTGTCAGACTATATAAATCAGTTATGTATATTGTTAATGCATAAGTGTGTCAGAGAGACCTAGTTTTTCTATTGGTTTATCAACCGCTGTGCGATCAAGTGTCTTGAAATGGAACACATGAATGATGTAAGTTTTCAATTTGAAACAATATTTTCTCACATAGTCCTCTCCAAAACAGTGTTGGCTTGAATCACATCAATTGGTTCAGGTAATTCGTGTTTATAAAGATTCTTATTTTCGTACTATTGAGTGAATATGTCAATATTTTGCCCTATTGTGTCTCATATATGAATCAATTTAAATTTAATTAGAGCATCCCAATCTTATTACTAAAAGAAGCGTAAACTTTATTTATATCGTAAAGAGCAAGTTGCCTTCAGTTTGCCATTGTGAGTCAAATTATGCAACTTAGAAGATCATTATATTCAGTTTATTTACTTGGGAAAGTTCATTGGTTACGTTATATTCTTCAATGCTTAAAACAACTTGACTGGTTTCTTGTGCGATATGCGATATACATGTACTTGTAATAATAACGTTATATAACATCTTATCTTAAGGTCAGCTAGGATCATTATGATAAACAACTTAACTACTGCGCATAACAGCGGCTTCTACTCCAAACTGAATAAGTCAGTCAGTCAAATATATTAAAGTTAACCTGCTTGAAAAGGAAACCAAGGAAATGGAAGACGTACACCCGTGACAGAAACAACACAGCTTTGTGTTGCGGATCACAACGACCCACGGCCAAAAACAGGAATGTCTCAGCAGTGACTAATCTTTGCTGAACAAGGGTACTGTTATTTTTTTTTTGTCTTCTGCGTGTTCATTTGGATATGCATGCAATGAGAGAAGTAAGTGAAATGTGCTACCTGTTTTGATCTCGCACATCCGTCAGAAAGGTAATGGCTATTAATGGGTATAAAACGCCATTATTTTATTCCTGTAAATATTCGGTTTCATACGAACCATGGCGTGATAAATTGAATGCCACACAAAGGTGACCGGTAAATTGATAGGTTAATGCGTTGATTTCCTATTGTATTTAACAATTGAGCACGACATCAGTCGGTTTATACCTTCAACAAGTTTTATTGAAAGCAACTTGAATTTGTCAAGTTGGCAGGGTTCTTGTTTCATACAATATATAATGCGAACACACTTTCAAAATGAGGTTAAAGTACTGTTCTTGCAGAGATATAATTTTTCTTCATTCAATTGTTCTGATAAACGTAGTAAAATTTGGACAAGCGATATCGAAGGCGCAACTAGGCTATTAAAGTTATTATGATCTAGAAAGATAAGGCCAAAAAACATCAGTGATGTATGATCTTTTATCATGAATTTGGATTATTTTTTAAAACCTGATATTTTTTGGCATATTTGTAATGCAACATAACCTTCATTGGATTCAGCCAAATTAATTTTTGCTTTATAATAGAGCATTCTGTGCATAATAGAGCATACACTCTCAATTTCAAGGATTTAGAATAAATCCTAAGGGATTGTACTTAGGGACCAATTAGGTATTAGATTTACAAATAAATATTTAAGATATAAAATTCAAATCTATAAGATTAATTTTAAATCTAAAATTGATTATCCCTAATTACAACCTTGAGGATTTTTTTAATCCTTGTAATTTAGAGTGTAAAGTTTAGGATAATTTTTTGAATTCCCATTACGAAACCAAGATGTCAAAGGCGTTTTCTTTCAATTTACCTCATTTTGTTGGCTTCAAATAGCCACAATATCTTCCTGTCAATTGTTACTAACATCATTCCATATATTTGACAACGAATAACAAAATTAAAATTGGCCCGAAATGGTATATTATGCTTTAAGAATTCACACCAAAACACGCTGGGTGTATAAAAGTCAACAAAAATAAAATATTTAATGAAAAGTACACAGAATAAATCATACAAAAATTCTTACTACAACAGAATAATCACGGTTGTTTGATGGCATGTAAAACTGAGTTATCTTAAAGAAAAGTTGAACAATGATGGTGCTATTTATCTAAAATCTTATTTGTATCTTTACAAGGGGTAGACACTTGTAAAATGGGTTTTAAACATCAGCAAACAGACTAACAAATGACAAGGGATTTTTTTCAAAAAACTTTTTATCATGAAATGTAAGGTATAAGTCATATTATTTGGCAATTTAAATTTAAAATATTATGTAAACAGCGCCCTCAATTTGCACACAACTGTACAGTTTATACAATTAAAATAACCACAAAAAAGCAGAAAAAGATGACTAATTTAATATAGAAGTGAAAATCTATGTTTAAAATTGCTATAAAATATATGTGTATACAGTATATATTACAGACTTGACATTTAATATGGAATATTTTTTCGCAAAATTCCAAGACTGGTCTGGAAGGGATCTGCATAAACCGCACGGGATAAATATTAATTGGGGTGTGTCAGGAGATGGTGTAAAGTAATTTTTTGAGAGAAAATGTGCTTTCCATTAGCTTAAAATTATGATTCTCATGATGTAGTGATTTACCCTAAAATGGCTGATTTATGTAGACTGAATTTGAATTTTGTGGGGGTTAACATTTCTGAATTTGAGCAACATTATTCTGATATTATCAAATTTATTGAGGTTTGAGGGGATATTTACTGAACCTAAATACCTAAAAGTGTTCGTCAGAACTGAAATGCACTTGTAATCTACCAGTTTTTAAAGTGGGAGGAGCTTTAAAAATATGGCTCTGAAAAGTGGTACGCACTCAGACATTTTGAATGACCCCCTGGGGCCAAATGTTATAAACTAACTGTACAAAAAGAAAGAGCGAGAGTTCATTGGACAACCAAGAATCCGCGCAGTTTATTTGTACCTTAAGTTTATAACATTTCGAGGGCTTAGAGCAAGAAATAGCTATGTCCAAAAATGGCAATCTGAGATAAACGAGTTTGAAAGTTTGATCACAGCTGAAAAATCAGAAAATCTAGCATGAACAATAATCTTCCAGATATCTGTCACAAGTACTGTTTCAAAGTTGATGCTAGGGTCTCATACGTATTGGTCCACTGGGTGGGGTACAAAATGGCCGAAATGGACATAACCAGTTCTTGCACAAAATTATAGTAAGACTTCTAGTGAAAAACTGGACATAACAGGCATCGGTAATGTTTTTGCAAGTTTCAAAATTAATTCTACAAACAAAACTGGGCAGTACCAGGACCCATTAACCAGTTGCTGATGACACAATGTAACTCAACATAAAGAGAGAGTGTAATAATAATCACGGTGGACATAGCCACTTTTTGCTCCAAAAAACCCCACAGAACTTTATGGACATAAACTGGACATAGCCAGTTCTGGCATAAATATAAAACAGCTTTTGGACATAAACACTATTGACATTGCTAGGGCGCCCTCTTTTGTTTACTTTTGGGCTTAATCATTCCTAGTAGAGAAAGAGTATCAATAAACATACCTCTCAGTGGACTTAACTCATTTTGGCCAAAAGTGGACATAGCTAAATCTTGCTCTAAGCCCTCGATTTGACCTCAGGGAGGCCATTTAAACTTTCAGAGCACGTACCACTTTTAAAAGCCATATTTTAAGCTCCTCCCATGTTCAAAAAATTGATACATTGCAAGTGTATTTCAGCTGTGATGAATGCCAATTGCTGACGAAGTTTAGGAAATACCACCTCAAACCCCTATAAATTTGATAATAACAGAACAATGTTGCATAAAGTCCGGAATTGTGTCCCCCACAAAGCTCAAATCCAGCCTCCCTAAATCCGCCATTTTAGGCAAATTCGGTACATTATGAGAACCATAATGTTAACTCATGGAAAGCACATTTTCTATCAAACAATTATTTTACACCATCTCCCGACACACCTCAATTAATTTTTTGCCCGTGCGGTTTATGCAAACCCCTTCCAGACCAGTCTTGATATTTTTCGAAAAAATATTCCATATTAAATGTCAAGTCTGTATATACAGTTTATTAGTGTGATATCTGTTGGTATTATTCAGGTCTAGAATTGAACGTTATAATAATGTTTTGTAAGAAAAAATAATAAATGATCACATCAAACGACCGTGTACTATTACCAGCTTCTTTCTCTTGTTTCATGTTTTTTGCACTAATAGTTCCGGAGAACTCTCTGAAGTAATAAACAAATCCCAGCTCTACTGCAGACTTTCCTTTGGCAATGATGACACACAAAACAATGTTACATTCATCATTCACTTGTTTTTCAACTGGTTTTTACAGCATAATTTATTTACAGAAAGCCTCGAGTTTGTTTTTGTCCCATTTTATATCAAATATAGCTCTGGAATTCCCACTGTTGTCTTTACAAAACCCCGTGTTCATAAATAGTGTCTTTTGAGGTTTGTCCCTATGATATCTTATACTGATTAACATAATACAAGAATATTCAAGTACAGGAATAAACCTGCCTTGTGTTATAGCAATTGAAGATCTTGCTGTCTGAGTCTTGGGGAATCAGTGGCAGAAAAGTGCAACTCTAGGGAGAAGGCACTCGAATATGAAAGTGACGTACCTGTCCCTCTACGACACTGGGGTCCGTATGCACAAAAGAGTTAGACCGGGTCAAAAGTTAGACCGGGTCTAAAGTTAGACCGGGTCTAAAGTTAGACCTGGTCTAAGTGTAATTTAGTCCCAGGAGAAAGGACATTTTCCTTTATATTTGCTTAAGTCATTTTGTATTATTTTTGAATTTGCTACCTACTACGAAGAAAATAATAGTAAAGGACCATTCCTGATGTAACTAAATTTCACTTATACCAGGTCTAACTTTAAACCCGGTCTAACTCTTTTGTGCATACGGACCTAGGGGTCTATCAGTGGCGACTGTTGTCGAAAACAGGCGGCTCCGTAGGTGTCATTGATCGTAAAAATAACTTTTCTTGCAAAAATGTGCTAAAATTTGCCATTTTGAAGCTAAATTTGCTCCAAACATGTAAACATTGTTCAAAAGGTGGGTCATTTGGTGTAAGCTGATTAAAGAAGGGGATCATTAGGCGGCAGATTTGCTAAAAAGGGGGTCTATTGACAGGCACATGACTTGTGCCAATATTTGCGAGTGCCCCCCCCCTAACTCCATTAGCTGCGTTCACCCACGCAGAAGTATTCCCCGCAAGTATCCATGCGCATCGCAAGTAATTATACGCACAGTAGGATAACGGAGCTACGACTTTCTCCCGCTGAGCTGACACATCGAACTAAACACCTCAAATAAAGAAAGTCCGCAGTTATGTAACCCGCCCTACACCAAAACCTGATCTTGTTATGACTATTTGATTGACAAGGTCGTGTGCAGAATCTTGTTATCTCCAATTTGACACCAAAAAAAATTAACAATAAAATATTAAAGATTCATAGATGAAAGTTGGTTTCATATACTGGTATCAATCTTTGTCAATTTAGAGCGTTTGGTAGCAAATGTGGTATCAAAATGGAGCAAACAAGATTTTGCACACGACCTTATCAATCACATTGTCATAACTAAATAATAAATAAATAAATACATTTTGCTTTTCTCCAGATCTTAGAGGACTCAAAGCGCTGTAATTTCGTTGCAATGGTGAATCATCACAATCAGATCGCAAACTAGATTGCTGCCGAACGGCGCACACCTATCCGCATTTAGATTGTATCATCCACCAATTATCTGCGCAGCTCCCCAAATTCCATTGGGTGAAGGAAGTTTTTGATAACCAAACAACTAATCACCGATTTTTGCGATACAGGAGCACACCGGAGATCCCGGGGAAAACCTGCGAGAGCGAGCATGGAATCGGGATCAACCAAGTGCACTTGAGTCCTTGGGCCGCGCCGGGGCTGGAACCCGGTACCTCAGTGGTGCAAAGCGAGGGAACTACCGCTGCGCTAACTCGCCCTCCCTAGGTCAGGTTTTGGTGTTAGGACGGGTTACTTACCTGCAGATTTTCTTTATTTGAGGTGTTCATTTATATCCAGTTATGGGACATCTCTGATGAAGAATAAAGTCTATAATACCGCCATATATTGGATACCCCCGCATATTTCTCTTCACCTTTCAAATGAAAACGATGAAGATAATGTTAATGTGAACTATGTTTCAGGTAATAGTAACATGAATATTCCTAAAAATAATGTGAAAAATACAAATATGTCTAAGAAAAAGGGTATGTGTATTGCTCATCTTAACATATCCACCCTTCCAGGACACTTTGATGAGTTTCAGTCAATTATGTATGGCAACTCATACGATATTATGGGACTTGCTGAAACAAGGCTGGATTATTATATCCCCGATCATGATGTAGGTATCCCTAATTATACCCTTTATCGTAATGATCGCTACCGTGGTGGCGGTGGTGTTGCGGCATTTGTTAAGCAGACTCCAAATTTCACACACATAATTCGTAATGATCTTATGCCAAAGGAGCTCGAAATTATAGTGTTAGAAATAAAACAAACTAGCACTAAACCGTTTCTTGTCATTGTGTGGTACAGGCCTCCAGATACCAAAATGGAGTTATTTGATCATATTGAAAGAGTAATTCAAAGTTGTGAACTTGAAGGTAAAGAAATTGTAATGATTGGTGATATGAATTGCGATTTAATTGCCCCAATCCCAAGTTGTTACACCAACAGATTACGTAACGTCGAAACTAGCTATCATCTCCATCAAGTAATTACAGAGCCCACTCGTGTTACTGAAAAGTCATCTACTTTAATTGATCACATCTATGTACCTGATGTAAACAAGGTTAATGATAGTGGAGTAATCCACACTGGTATTAGTGATCACTCTTTGGTGTTTGTAAATATAGGGAAGAATACTAAGGTTAGTAACAATGGGCACAAGTATCAATCAAATCGTAACTATAAGCATCTAGATGTTACTGATTTTGTCACGGATTTGAATAATGTTGACTGGACACCAGTAATACATTGTAATGATATTAATGTTGCTGTTGATAATTTCCAATCAATTTTTGCAAATGTTTGTAACCATCATGCACCTATTACAAAGAAACGTGTAAGAGACAAGAAAGCACCATGGCTCACCGATGATATCATTAAGCTAATGCGTGAGCGCGATTGTCTGAAAAAGAAAGCTATTAAGACTGGACTAAGTAAAGATTGGTCTGACTTCAGATCAATGAAAAATACGGTTAACTATGAAATCAAGCATAGTAAAAAATCATATGTTGCTAATAGTATTCAAACAAATAGTAACAACACTAAGCAAGTGTGGAATACAATTAGACAGATTATTCCTGGTAAAAGTAAGGGTACCAGTATTACTTGTATTAAAGGAGAAAATGGTAATGAAACAGAACCAAAAGATATTGCAAATATTATGAATACATTCTTTGCCAATATAGGTCCTGATCTTGCTGCTAAGATTCCAAACGCCTGTGCAGATGGGCAACTGGTCAATGAAAGGATGCCCCACTCAAGTGAGAGTTTTATGTTCCAGCCTGTTAGTCATCAATATGTCCTCAGCAAGTTACGATCGTTGCCGGAGGGAAAAGCTACAGGCACAGATGATCTTCCTTCTAAACTCATCAAAATGGCGGCTGCATCAATCGTTGAACCCATTGCCTATTTGATCAATTTATCTTTGGAAAGCGGGATTTTTCCTGATGCCTGGAAAAATGCCCGGATTTATCCTATTTACAAAGGTGGTGACGCTACGGATCCAGGTAATTACAGACCCATCTCCATTTTGCCTGTAATTTCCAAGGTTATTGAGAGAGCGGTGTTTGATCAAATATACCCTTTCCTTAATACTAATGGCATGATTTATGATAAGCAGTCTGGTTTTAGACCCCAGCACTCCACTCTATCTGCCTTAATTAATATTACTGAGGACTGGTATGAAGCCATTGACAAAGGTAAATATGTTGGCCTTGTCATGATTGATTTAAAAAAGGCTTTCGATACGGTTAATCATGAATATTACTCCAGAAGTTGAAAGCTTTTAATGTTCACGAGACAAGCATAAATTGGTTTAATAGTTATCTGACTGGAAGAAGTCATAACACTGTAATTAATGGTAATATGTCTGAGCCAGCAAATAGTGTTTGTGGCATACCTCAAGGTTCCATTTTGGGACCAATGTTGTTCATTATGTATATCAATGATCTACCTCTTTGTACTTCACATGTTAATGTTAGTATGTACGCTGACGACACTGCATTGTATGCTGTTAGTAACAATATTGATGACTTAGTTGACATTATTAATAAAGACTTAGTAAATGTCAGTGATTGGCTTGCATGTAATAAATTAAGTTTGAATGTGTCGAAAACAGAATTCATGTTAATGGGGTCAAGACAACGTCTTGCTGTAGTCAAAGACCACGACATCAATGTCAACATAAATGGTGTTAAACTTCGTCAGGTACACAACTGTAAACATCTTGGTGTCATTGTAGATGATAGTATGACCTGGCATGATCAGGTAAACAACATCAGGAAGAAAGTTCTTTCAGGTCTATACATGCTCAGAAAATGTAAGAATGTATTACCATCAGAAACAATGTCTCTCATTTTTAAAAGTGTTATTGCACCTCACATAGACTACTGTGATGTAATATGGTCTACTTGTAATGTTAATGATATGGATATTGTTCAAAAACTCCAGAACAGAGCTGCCAAAATTATCACTGGCGTTAAATGGTCTGATTCTAGTTCAAACGCACTGTCAGTTCTAGGTTGGGATTGTATTAAGCAAAGGTGTGATTATCATGATGTTGTTACAATGTTCAAAATTATGAATAACGACACGGCACCCTATCTAAGTGATCGTTTTAATATGAGAAATAATGAGAGATATAACCTTCGTGGCTATCGGGCGCTAAGCATTCCTAAACCTAACACAAATTTTAAGAAGAGAAGTCTAAGTTACCGGGGTGCTGTGTCTTGGAATGCTCTAGATGACCGTCTAAAAGCTGCCCGTAATGTTAAACATTTTAAATACTGCTTTAACCATGTTGATAGTATTATATGAATGTTTTTTTTATTTATGTGTCATAGAAATTCAATCTTGACTTCTTGTTCCTGTACACTATGATGTTCCTTAAATGTGTATTAGTTTAGTGCAATTTGTAAAATCGCCTTAATTCTGAATTTGATGTAGACTTTTGTCAATGTGCTTTAATTTTCCTATATTGCTGGTGCTCTTCTTTTAATTAATATTGTTGTACATTATAATATAGCTTATAACCTATTTTATATTTAAAAAACCGTGTCATTGTGTTATGGATGCATGCTTGTGGATTTAGGATGAAGGTGCGCTGGGAGTAAGATGTGGGTGCAAGGGGTGTGTGGTTATGTGGGTGTGTGGTATTTATGGGTGTGCTGGAGTTGGGGTGTACTTGGGGTGTGTATAGGCGTTTGTAGTGCGAGTGTGAACTTGGTGAATGTGTAAGTGGTATTCAGATGTATATGTTGCAATATAAGGTCTAGAACTTTTATTTTATTCTGGTGATTATATTTATCTTCTTGCCTGTTTTCTTAGATTTTGATGTCATACTGAAATGAGTTTTACTGGGTTTTAACAATTTTAAAAATATTATATGTTCTTATGCTTTCATAATTTTGTAGCATACTGACTATTGTTTTAATAATGTTTTAATAATTGTACGTACTAATTTATAATTCTGTTACTTTAATGTGTATATGCCACGGACATGTGGAAGAACAATGACTTTTATATTGAACATGTTTTACCGCGAATAAATAAAGATATTATTATTATTATATATTTCCAACCTTTATATACAGTCCTGGATATGAGCATAGCTTTCTGTAAACACCTGAATGTTCTGAAAATTTAATTTATAAAGCCCTGTGGTATTTTTGTAATATTTTATTCAAAGAGCGCGCTTCGTGCCAAAGACTCGGTGCATACTATGAACCCGTGCATATGACCTGTCTGTGATTGAATAAGTGCGTGAATGATTAGGGAATGGCCGTATTAACCAATGTTTTAATTAAGCTAAACTAGCAAATAGTTTAGGCTACATTTCGATGTATCTGTCATCCATTTGAAGGGCTTTAGCGTACAATTCGAAAACGCATTGTCACTTTGAAATTACGATTTGAATATATGGAATAATTACAAACGTTGCAGGCAGGTGAAGTTGATTAAATCGTACTAGGCCTGTAGGCTGTAACAATATTATGATCCGGAAAGAGGGCTAAATGGACAAAACAAGGGGAAACAAACCGGAATGCCGCACAAACAACTGATCAGCGGAGAAGCAACGTTGTTTGCTTATAGGACGTCCCATGTCAAAACCAGACACTTTTGGGCAGGATCGTAAATAATGGAAAAATGGACAAAAATCTGCCCGGGGTGACTTTTTTCACAATATGGGTTTGTTTCAAATTTGTGATGTTATTAATGTTTAAAATATTGTCTGATAGTTTCAGGTCGGAATATCCTACTCCCAACATTGTCAATAATAGTTTTATTTCTCAAATTCCAATTTTATAATACCATAACTTTTGAACTCACGCTTAGGAATGTCCGATTTCATTGGGGAAAACGGCTTTGTGGAGAAAACTACCTCTATATTCTGCCCAAAAGTGTCTGGTTTAGACATGGGACGTCACATATAACTTTAAAGTAAGATTTATAACACCACAACAGTAGGGCTCAGTAAGCGGCACTAAAACGTTGCAATATTCTTGATATTTGGAATATCAGCTAGATTAAGCATTTTTTGCGAGCTTTTTGCATTGGCTAACAATTTTAGGACTTGGCGTACATCATAGGTTATGAGGGGATTTACTATAATCTTCATCAGGCACTTCAGATATATGCCTATGTACCTGACAGTCTTGATTATTCTTGATTGGACATGTTAAAAATCACACACATATACTTGTATTTTAGCACTGGCCTCATCAACTGTCCTATACGGCTGCTTTGTTTATTACTGCCTTATTAAAGGATGAGGAATATCAGGATGTTAAACTATAGAAAGGAAACTCAAACCCGCCATTTACCCTGAGGAATGAAGTAAATAAAGACAAATATCGCATAAAAAGCTCCGATAACAGATCAGTATAGTCTGATTTGCACACAGGAGTGGAAAAAGTTAATACGATTTCATATAAATTATTTCTAAGATCGAAACTGATTAAAAACATCAAGCCTTATTTTCACATTGTCAAATGCCTTATATTATTAGATACAAAAGCTACATTGTCGGTTCTACTTGTGCAATTGCCATGGTGCAATCATGTGAACCTTAAGGCAGCTGTGTACTCTAGACATTGTTTCTTTCGCAAAATTGAGGTTTTTTTTATATGTTTGTACTTTGTTATGTTTTTTATAAATACAAGGAATGAAAATCCAGATTTGTAAACTCCAACTGCAATATTTTAAGGATTTTATTTCACTATTCCACTCGTGTTTGAAATTGAAAAGGAAAGAAAATCTTTGTTGTACCAGCCCCAGACAAACAAGTACCTAGACCAGTGACTTTGGTTCGCGTAGTGAAGCCAACACTGCTTAGCAACGACTTTGACAAGGACGCATACCCGGACGCAAGCAAGCAGATATGTTCGCGTCTTTAAACTTTAAACTTCAACGGCTATTATTTCAATGTTCATTTTCTCGGTAAAATGACGATTTAGGTACACGATAACTCAATAAATACAGCATCTATAGGTAAGCAAATATGATCATCGTAAAAAGAATGATCGACTCAAGAAACGGTTTTCTCATTTTTTTATATGTTGGTCTATTTCCGATTTTAGGCAAATTTTTTGTGCAAATAGGCGTTTGTGAATTTTAAAAAGTTCAATTTGATGCCTTATATGGTCAATATCTCAAAATATAAGGCCAATATCAAACAAATTTAAAAAAAAAGTTTTTGGAATGGAGCCTCAAGATTGAGCTAAAAACAAAATAAAATATTTTGGAAAGAGTGTTATAGCCCCTTGAGAAGTTTGGGCGAAATCTATTCATATCTTGGTGTTTAAATCGGGGGAAAGAACTTGAAAAAATTCACATTTTATCAGCTAAAACGGAGCCATTTGACCGCAAGGTTTTTATGAAATCAGTGCTTCCGTGGTGCTTCCATAAGATGCGCCGCGCATGCAGATAAGCGTTGCGTATGCGTAGCGTATCTGTGCGTTAACAAATTGCGCGTCTACAAAACGCGATGCGTTGTCGCGCGCGTATACCCCGATGGTACAACAAAGATTTTCTTTCCTTTTAAATTGCGGAAACGAGTGAAATAGTGAAATAAAATCCATAAAAAAGAGCATTTGGAGTTAACAAATCTGGATTTACTTTCCTTGTATTTATAAAAAACATAACAAAGTAAATACATTTCAAAAAAGCTCAATTTCGCAAAAGAAACAATGTCTAGAGTACACAGCCGCGTTAAGGTGATAAATGAACTGCTTTTAATAGATATCTGTAAAATTGAGCCTATAAGTCTAGCTCATAAGGACAAGTTTCTATTTGCCCCCCCCCCCTCCCCCCGACAAAAAGTCAAGGTAGGCCACTGGAAACAGGATGTAGCTCCTGAGTATAGCATTGCCTACTTTGGATGTATATGGTTATCCTCATACTAATGCAAATATTCGCACGATTTCTTTCTATCTTTCTCTCGTCCTGGTAATAATATATTCAACGCAGAAAAATGCAAACAATCAGAAAAGTGTAATATTATTCACAGACACGTTCACGCTAGTCACAATTTGGCTACTTAGTTGAAACGGGTTAAAGCAAGAACAAGAAACTCTTTTTCAAGCTACTTCATTTGATGTGATCAATATGACAGAGGCATGACAGCCAGATCTTCAAATCAAACATGTCCTTACGAGAACTCCATTTTGTCCTTAATATTGTTAAGATCTATCATTTCCTTTTTGAAACTTGAGACATCCCGCAATAAAACTTGAGCAAAAGCAATAAATTTGTCGTTCGAGATTACGCTTTTGCTGTACTGAAGATGTTTCCAATATTGTGTCAATCACACACACGTTTATAGTAAAAAAATACACATTGAAATTCTAACTACACAAATGAAGACCTGTGCGCAAAGAAGTCCACTTAGCCCCTCAACATGTATACACTCAAAGTTGCGTATAGTTTGGTAATGTTTTATACATGTTCAGGGGCCAAAACAAATCTTTCACAACCTTTAATGATGTTTTCACCCTGGAACATGTATTAAACATTATAAAACCCTAGGAAACCAAATGTTAGTTGCTGTAAATTCAGTAAAGAAAATGTATAATAATCGGATGCATAATAATATTCACAGTTTAGGCGAAATTGTATTTTATCTTAATAATGTATGTATGTATGTGTGTGTGAACAAGAATGATTCTTTGAAAGAACAAGAACAATAACCAGAGTACTTCGGTTATATATATAAATGCGCTTTTATAAGTACGCACGTGATCCATCTCCGCGTTGCCATAACAGCTTATAGACAGTAGCAGCATGTAGACTGATATTGGACTCTGTCATATTGACATAAGCTTAAAAAGTTACCTTTTCAGAGTCTGAGTTGAGCAAAGACGTAGCTTGCGACACCATCACGGCGTCTTCATTCAGCGTAGTGATTACAAACAAACCCACGGTGCGGCGATGGGTTCGCCAGTCTCCCATATTGTTGCGAACTTATATATGGAGACTTTTGAGACCAGGGCCCTCGCTACGGCACCCCAGCCACCCTCGGTTTGGTTTCGCTATGTTGACGACACATTCGTTCTCATTCATGATTACGACATTGATGTCTTTACCACTCACATCAATACCTTAGATCCAAACATCAAGTTCACCACGGAACCGGAACAGGAGGGCAAACTCCCTTTACCGGGTATACATGTCAACGATGATGGTAGCTCAAAAGTCACAATCTACAGAAAGCCCAAATTGTAAAATGGGTTTTAAACATCAGCAAACAGACTAACAAATGACAAGGGAATTTTTTCAAAAAACTTTTTATCATGAAATGTAAGGTATAAGTCATATTATTTGGCAATTTAAATTTTAAATATATGTAAACAGCGCCCTCAATTTGCACACAACTGTACAGTTTATACAATTAAAATTACCACAAAAAAGCAGAAAAAGATGAATAATTTAATATAGAAACGAAAATCTATGTTTAAAATATTGCTACAAAATATATGTGTATGTGTACAGTTTATTAGTGTGATATCTGTTGGCATTATTCAGGTCTAGAATTGAACGTTATAATAATGTTTTGTAAGAAAAAATAATAAATGATCACATCAAACGACCATGTACTATTACCAGCTTCTTTCTCTTGTTTCATGTTTTTTGCACTAATAGTTCCGGAGAACTCTCTGAAGTAATGTACAAATCCCAGCTCTACTGCAGACTTTCCTTTGGCAATGATGACACACAAAACAATGTTACATTCATCATTCACTGGTTTTTCAACTGGTTTTTCACAGCATAATTTGTTTACAGAAAGCCTCGAGTTTGTTTTTGTCCCATTTTATATCAAATATAGCTCTGGAATTCCCACTCTTGTCTTTACAAAACCCCGTGTTCATAAATAGTGTCTTTTGAGGTTTGTCCCTATGATATCTTATACTGATTAACATATGATCCTGTGTCATATACTGGGGTACCCAAAAAGGTGGTTTTGTTACATTTTGATGTGCAGCTTGGACTTCAAAACAGTGTCGCTTGAGTATTCCTTCACTTAGAAGATTCAATTAGGTCTTAAATTGAGGCTAATTTATTCTATATTACTTATGTTTTTATCCTGTTTTAAAATAATTTTTTAATTATTTTCTTATGACGTTTGGCATGAAATGTGCCAAGGGTGGTTGAAGATTAAGAGGGGAGGGATTCGTATCGTAAATGTGATCTAAAACCCCAATTAAAAATTTGAATTTAGTAAAAAAATGTCTAAATGAACTCCCAGACATCTAAACCAAGTATATAAATACAGAAGGTCATTTAAAAGACTAATACTTGCTCAGAATGATTGTAAATGTGGAAAAAAGAGGTGGGGATATATCCCACATACTATGTGATTGTTTTTGCCCGCTTTCTCTCCTTTTTGAAACCGATTTCCATAAAAAAAAACTTCAAACCACTTCAAATGAGACGTGTAGATAAAATGTTTGAAACATTTCATTTTTTTTACTATGTAACACGAAGGTACCCCAGGTTGTGACACAGGACCATATACAAGAATATTGAAGTACAGGAATAAACCTGCCTTGTGTTATTGAAGTAATTGAAGGTCTTGCTGTCTGAGTCTTGGGAAATCAGTGGCAGAAAAGTGGAACTCTAGGGAGAAGGCACTCGAATATGAAAGTGACGTAACTGTCCCTCCCTGGGTACGACACTAGGGTCCGTACTATGCACAAAAGAGTTAGACCGGGTCTAAAGTTAGACCTGTGTAATTTAGTACCAGGAGAAAGGACATTTTCCTTTACATTTGCTTAAGTCATTTTGTATTATTTTTTAATTTGCTACCTACTCTACGAAGAAAATAATAGTAAAGGGCCATTCCTGATGTAACTAAATTTCACTTATACCAGATCTAACTTTAGACCCGGTCTAACTCTTTTGTGCATACGGTCCTAGGGGTCTACCATTGGCGACTTCTGTCGAAAACAGGCGGCTCACAGAAAATGGGGATCATTATATTATGTGGACACGCTGAAAATTAGGTGTCATTGACCGTGAAAATAACTTTTCTTGCAAAAATGTGCGAAAATGTGCCATTTTGAAGCTAAATATGCTCCAAACATGTAAACATTGTTCAAAAAGTGGGTCATTTGGTGTAAGCTGATTAAACAAGTATCCATGCGCATCGCAAGTAATTATACGCACAGTAGGATAACGGAGCTACGACTTTATCCCGCTGAGCTGACACATCGAACTAAACACCTCAAATAAAGAAAGTCCGCAGTTATGTAACCCGCCCTACACCAAAACCTGATCTTGTTATGACTATTTGATTGACAAGGTCGTGTGCAGAATCTTGTTATCGCCAAGTTGACACCAAATGTGATACCAAAAACAATAAAATATTAAAGATTCATAGATGAAAGTTGGTTTCATATACTGGTATCAATCTTAGTCAATTTAGAGCGTTTGGTAGCAAATGTGGTATCAGTCACATTGTCATAACTAGGTCAGGTTTTGGTGTTAGGGCGGGGTTACATAACTGCAGACGTTCTTTATTTGAGGTGTTCATTTATATCCTGTTATGGGACATCTCTGATGAGGAATAAAGTCTATAATACCGCCAGATATTGGATACCGCCGCATTTTCCAACCTTTATGCAGTCCTGGATATGAGCATAGCTGTCTATAAACACCTGAATGTTCTGAAAATTTAATTTATAAAGCCCTGTGGTATTTTTGTAATATTTTATTCAAAGGGCGCGCTTCGTGCAAAGACTCGATGCATACTATGAAACCATGCATATGACCTGTCTGTGATTGACTAAGTACGTGAATGATTAAGGAATGGCCGTATTAACCAATGTTTTATTTAAGCTAAACTAGCAAATAGTTTAGGCTACATTTCGACGTATCTGTCATCCATTTGAAGGGCTTTAGCAGTTAGGACGCGGGACTACCGATTGTTATTGTTCTGCAAGGCTCACTTAGTCATTTAATAAGGCAATACAAACGATCGAATTTGGTATTCAAATGAACAAAATTTTGAGTTACACCTTTTCAGTGTAAACATTTTTTTCTCGGCCAAATGAAAAGCAATAATTTTCATTTTTTCAGTAAATGTCAGGAAAAACTGTAATGCTTGATACTGTATTTTTTTTCAAATCTTAGTGTTAAACTTAGTCGTGAAATTCAGTCATTTAGTGTAAGATTTTCGATTTTGATAGCCTTCAACTCTGCCCGCGAGCCTTTTTTTGGATCAATCTTTTAGCTTTTCAAAGTAATATAGTTCGCTAAAGAAGGATTTTTCCCAACTTTCTAACGCACATCACCGTGAGCAATATATCATAGTTTTGTCAGAATTTCCGTTTTGATTCCATAATTTTTGACTACCAGCTGAAAAATTTTCAAATCCACGCGTGAAATCTTAGGCTAATACTAGCATTGTGGATCGATATCTCTGGGTGCCCGGCCTGGGTACAGTGTTGCCAGAACTTCAATATAGCAAAGAAATTACCTAGTGTTTCAATTGTCATGAAGGTGACTGGGTATAGTGCCTTTTGTTTGTGTTTGTTTGAAATTGCTTAAACCCACCGAAATACAAGGTTAAACATGGAAGTTTAACCTATTATAATGACCTAAAGGAAAAATCATTTATGGCAACAATGAGCCTTGCATTGTAAGTCATGGTTAAAATGTGTTGAGTACCCACCAAACCCCCATAGGCCTACATAATATTACATACCTGTACCCTATAATATTTATATAGCACGGCTATTTAGAAAGTAGGTCCTATAGCGCTAAATTATGACAAATAGGCCTACACAAACCCGAACGCAAGTCTGAAGGGTGTAATGAAAATGCCAACCCGCGATGGGGGGGTCATTCAAAATTCACCTGGAGATAGGAGGGACAGAAAATTAAAATCCCCTCTAATAACACGCGAATTTTTCTAGGTTTGGACAGTGGATTTTCCCAAGGACCTCATCCTAGGTAAATAAACAAACAAACAAACAGACACAATGGTTTTCATAATCATGAAATCCATAGCCCCTATAAATTGAAATTGCAGGCTATCACGGGAGCAAATTTCCCAAATTCACCTCATTTACCAGAATTGGGGATTTGGGCTACCAAATCGCTGGTCAGGCAATCCTGGTTTTCAATGGAAAAGGGACCTGGTTGACAACAATTGAAATATCGATTATTTCTGCTGGTTGTTCTGGAGATAAAGTACTGAGTTTGACATTTTCGGAGCATGAAGGAAAAAGGGTAAAATAAAAACGGAAATTCTAACAAAACTATAATATATAGACTCACACGATGTGCTTTACAGAGGTGGGAAATATCTTTCTTTAGCAAACTATATTAGTTTGAGACGCTAAAAAATGAATTCCGTAAAAAGCTCACGGGCGAACTAAATGTCTAAAAATATCACACTAAAAGACAAAATATGATGCTTGAATTTTAACACCAGGATTTAAAAAAAATGTATATCCAAGCACTATGTCTTTAACTGACATTACTGAAGAAAAAAAAATATTGCTTTATATTTGACCGAGAAAATAAATTTCATAGCAAAAAGGTGTATCTCTGAATAATTGTGCTGATTTTAACATGTATCGATCGACTTTTAGCGCGACTATGCATTTCTGATGAGGGAGGGAGGTGTTTTTTTTTTTTTTTTTTCAATGTAAAATTAGCATTGTCAGTAGTTTTCGGTCTTCTCCAACAGTTTTTCAAATGTGAGATTCTGAGGGATAAACCCCCTAGAGTACCACAAAAAGACTTGGAAGTGATGCTTGTTCTCTAATAAACTTATTTATATGTATGAAGATTTCATAAATCATTCCAAAGTCTAAGAAAATTGAAAAATCTAAAACAAAACAAAAACTGACAAATCCCAGAAATTGAGGAGGGAGGGACGAGAACCAAAATATTAATTTTACACGGCCTTAAGCAGTTTTTGCGAGCTTTTTACATTGGCTAACAATTTTAGGACTTGGCGTACATCATAGGTTATGAGGGGATTTACTATAATCTTCATCAGACACTTCAGATACAAGCTGTATCAAAATGATTAGTACCCATCATTTTCATTGATAATGAACGAGTCTGACACATCAAAATTCAACATAAGATCCAAATAATTTGTAGATTAATTGTAAAACAAGTCATAAACTATACATTTTGGACATTTCAAGAGTATCCAATGTTGTATTTGGAAGAGGCGGGGTTTTCAATAAAGATCAAAATTGATGGATACCAATAATTTTGATACACCCTGTATATGCCTATGTACCTGACAGTCTTGATTATTTTTGATTGGACATGTTAAAAATCACACATATGTACTTGTATTTTAGCATTGGCCTCATCAACTGTCCTATACGGCTGCTTTTTCTTTATTACTGCCTTAAGCATAAGGAATATCAGGATCTTAAACTATAGAAAGGAAACTCAAACCCGCCATTTACCCTGAGGAATGAAGTAAATAAAGACAAATATCGCACAAAAAGTTCCGATTACAGTATAGACTGATTTTCTGAACAAAGGAGTGGAAAACGTTAATACGATTTCATATAAATTATTTCACAATTGATTTAAAACATCAAACCTTACTTTCACATTATCAAATGCCTTATATTTTTAAGATACAAAAGCTATATTGTCGGTTCTACTTGTGTAATTGCCATAGTGCAATTATTTGAACCTTCAGGTGATAAATGAACTGCTTTAAATGTAGATATCTGTATAATTGAGCCTTTTTGGATATATATAGTTAACCTCATACTAATGCAAATATTCACACGATTTCTTTCTATCTTTCTCTCGTCCTGGTAATAATGTATTCAACGCAGAAAAATGCAAACAATCATGAAAGTGTAATATTATTCACAGACACGTTCACGCTAGTCACAATTTGGCTACTTAGTTGAAACGGGTTGAAGTAAGAACAAGGAACTCTTTTTCAAACTACTTCATTTGACATGTTTGATGTGATCAATATGACAGAGGCATGGCACACAGATCTTCAAATCAAACATGTCCTTACGAGAACTCCATTTTGTCCTTAGTATTGTTAAGATCTATCATTTCCTTTTTGAAACTTGAGAGATCCCGCAATAAAATTTGAGCAAAAGCAATAAATTTGTCGTTCAAGATTACGCTTTTGCTGCACTGAAGATGTTTCCAATATTGTGTCAATCACGCAAACGTTTATAGTAAAAAAATACACATTGAAATTCGAACTACACAAATGAAGACCTGAGCGCAAGAAGACCGTAAGTCCACTTGGCCCCTCAACATGTATACACTCAAAGTTGCGTATAGTTTGGTAATGTTTTATACATGTTCAGGGGCCAAAACAAATCTTTCACAACCTTTAATGATGTTTTCACCCTGGAACATGTATTAAACATTATAAAACCCTAGGAAACCATACGTAACTTTAGTGTATAAATGTTGAGGGGCCAAGTAGACTTACGGTCTTCTAGCGCTCAGGTCTTCAAATGTTAGTTGCTGTAAATTCAGTAAAGAAAATGTATAATAATCGGATGCATAATAATATTCACAGTTTAGGCGAAATTGTATTTTATCTTAATAATGTATGTGTGTGTGTGTGTGAACAAGAATGATTCTTTGAAAGAACAAGAACAATAACCAGCGTACTTCGGTTATATATATATATAAATACGCACGTGACCATCTCCGCGCTGCCATAACAGCTTATAGACAGTAAGTCTCGAAGTGACCTTCTACATAGCGAGTGGTCTTTCTATATATTTAAATGCAAAGACATGAGTCTGCTGTGTAGCAAAATTGTCTATTTTGTTCAACTTTGTGATCATATTGTAAACGTTTTCGTCGTTGAATATTTTTTCCGTCGTCAAATACTTTCAAAATGTTGTTTTTGATAACATTACAAATTCGGAATTTCAAAATGTGTAATAATTTTGCAATTCAATTAATACTTAAATTTGATGATATTTATCTACAGAGTTCCTATCCCTTTCTGTACAGTGGTCAATGCATGAGGATTTAGTCACGCTTGCTGATCTTGGTATGTCGTGCCCATGGGTCACGTGCGTATTTTTGTTAATAAAAGCACATTTATAGATATAACCGAAATACACTGATAACAGTGGTACTAGCAACAACAACAGCAACGATGGAATGGCCAAATCATTTAGCAAAAACGTAATACCCTAAATTCCGGATCACGCAATGGTCATCTTCAGCTGTTAATGTCTTCGGCAATCATAACATTATATATACGCATTATGCCTGATATGTTAGAAAAAAAATGATCAAGCACGAATCACATGATTTTATTTAAAACAAACTCATATTGCCCATAAAAACGAATAAAAACAGCCGGCTCTCAACACGCGATATTAGAATTTCTGTGCAGAAATTTTCTGGGGCAATGACGTTGTGGTTATTTGTGCTTGACGCGGCTGTGTACTTTAGACATTGTTTCTTTCGCGAAATTGAGTTTTTTTTATTTTTTTGTACTTTGTTATGTTTTTTATAAATACAAGGAATGAAAATCCAGATTTATAAACTGTACCCTAGAAAATGTACCTCGAATTGATGGTAGTCCCAAAATTCATAACTACTGTACACCGCTTCGACATATAGTAGACTTTACATGCTCAATCGGATACAGCGTAGCCAAGTCCCTTGCTGATATGTTGAGTTATATTATTGGCCAATATGAGCATCGTGTTCTGAACTCAAAAAGTCTAGCCGAATATCTGAAAGATTGAACCCTTGCGGAAGATGAGACCGACCTCGTTGCCTCTTCTAATCATTCTATCAATTGGGAGGACTGAAAAGTTATCGACAGAGAAGCTGAAGACCACTAGGTGGCTTAAAGAAGCCATATGGATACGCCGAACAGGAAAAGATACTCTAAATAACAAGGAGGGGCCTATTCAGTCAACAATATCTTTGACCAACTCATCACGCCCTCAGCGGTGATTCCTGTTGCCTATAACATGAAGCAGTCAGATGTGGAACTTGTTATAAATTTACATGTTTTTGTTATTCTAAAGCTGACCCACGCAAATACAGGGTGTATCAAAATTAAGTATACAGTTTGAAAAATGCCGCTAGATTAAAAAGTATGAGGTCTGTGGTCAAAATTCTCCAGTTGATAACTTAATCAACATCTTGTCCTGCTATAGCTGAAAAATCACTGGCGTGTGACCAATAATAAGGATTTGGTGGCTACTTTTGTGAACCGAGTACAAAAAGCAGTTGCGCGAAGTCAATAAAAATCAAAACAACATACAAATCACCAAAAAAGTATCACCACTTTCTTTAGTGTTTACAGTTATTGACAGTTTTAGTCTTGGTATTCCACATGCCCATAATTCTTCTGTATGCAGATTTCGGCTCTTCTCAACATGGCGTTCACACCACTCCTAATGAGAGGTCTATCCTGCCTGAGAATGTCAAATTTTGCAATTATGCGTCTAAAACGAGTTAAACTGTCAAAGGTTGCAGATGATATTCCAAGTCCATTTCGACAGCAGCTAATCTGACCTCCTGCTTGCCCCTCCTGCAGAGTGTTACGGACTGCTCTGATATAAACAGCATATCTTCCAGTTCGGGGGCGACCACAATGTTCTCTGTTCAGATTATATACAACTCGTTACAGTTATCTGATACTTCGCAACGTTTTTGTAAATAGCGCCATGTAAAGGGGGACGTGCAGTGCATACTGCTGACGGAATCTCCGAAGCACTTCTGCTGGACTCTGGGTGTGATGGTACATTTATCTTGTCTTGTCACTGCAACAAGGAAGGCCCTTTGCTCCGGTGTGTAATGTGGAGTATCCATTTTAATGTTGCTATTCTCCTTGTCAAGTAAAACCTAGCATATGTAAGGAGATAGTTGCCCAGATTTACCAAAAGTCACGTGTTATGTAACTCACACATGCACAGGATTGGAACCCTAACAATGAGGACAAATGGTCTGTATACCTGCATGTTTCTCTTGGCTGCACAACAATAACAAGCACCAGGCATTTAAACCTAAATTGACTTCGCGCAACTGCTTTTTGTACTCGGTTCACAAAAGTAGCCACCAAATCCTTATTAATGGTCACACGCCAGTGATTTTTCAGCTGTAGGAGTACAAGATGTTGATTAAGTTATCAACTAGAGAATTTTGACCAAAGACCTCATACTTTTTAATCTAGCGGCATTTTTCAAACTGTATACTTAATTTTGATACACCCTGTACAGTGTGATTTCTGTAATGTTTTTGCAATGTGCTATATTATATAGTCTTATCATTTACCAAGTTGCGTGTATGTTGGTCTTCTTCTTATTAATGTATATTCATATTGACTTTTCCAATGTTCTTTGCCTATGTTTCTTGTTTTTGTTCTTCATGTCCTCGGACTCAGTTTCAACAGTATCAAGGATGTAAAAACCATGGCAACAGTATTACATATTGTACGATACAAAAGCATAAAACATGAAGTATGTAATACTTGGAAACCAAATAGACATTTAAAACATGTCAAACACAAACATTTCACATTGTAGCACTAAAATGAAATTAAATACGCATCTCACACTTTTTAATACAAACACAGCTTCAACAACGTCACGAGTAGTATTTATAATGTGTCAATTATTGTAAAGGTTTTTGAAAAATATTCAGACTATAATGGTCATCTGAACAAGAAGCAGATTTTTTTCTGTTGCTTTGAATTTGAAGGTAATAAAATGACGGTAATTATATTACTTTGTGTTCACCCACAGGAGAGAAAACTATGAGAGATACACATTTAATTATTCAAAAGTCGGTATAATGAAAGGTTATAAATCTTTGCACACGACTCCCTTCGGGTTCCAATAATTAGCTGGTGTATATTGTGCCTAAAGGAAGTGATAAAAGTACTTTCTATAAGCAAATATACACAATAAAAAATATAAAACTTGCTCAGTGTGAATAAGACACCTTAAATTCATATTTTACGGAAATCATTTTTGTGATTTTTATACGATGCAGAGAGGGTCAACATTATAATTATAAGAAAAGAAATAATTACTGATCAGCATTTTGCCTTTTCTACGAGTATAATATTTAATACTAGTATATCCACAATGCGTATTAGCAAGAGAAGCAGTGTTTCAATCGTTTTTGCGATCGACTCAATCATCTCAATTTCGTATGATACAGATTTGCAGTTGCCCATAAGCTTTTAAATTAATTGTGGTCTAGACGTAATCACATCCTCTAAGGGTTTTTATATTTGATAAAAGCCAGTATATTGGTGAACGTCCCACTAATTGGACGTGTAAGAAATATCAAACAAGTTCAGATCGGTTATATCTACGAAGACGAATTCAGCAAACGCGTTAATGCATGTGTTTAGGCTTCCTCGTGTCATCACCTATGGGACATCTGATCGAGCAGAAACTCTTTATTTTTAGCCTCTAGGACAAGGCGAAGCAGGCATAAACAGTGATAAGCCGCCAAAGGAAGATACATTTGGGTATACATAACAGCTCTAACCAATTTACGATATTTGAAATGCTATATGTACACTGTTAAAAGGTTGTGTTAAAAATACACAGCACTGTTCCTTAAAATATTATACAACTGGTGTAAAGGTTTAATAACCATTTCAATGTTTTCAAAACGTTGGATGAATTTTTACATAAGTTATTAGATTCACAGGGTAAGCAGTGTTTTAACCGTTTGCGTTAATGCATGTGTTTGGGCTTCCTCGTGTCATCACCTATGGGACATCTGATCGAGCAGAAACTCTTTATTTTTAGCCTCCAGGACAAGGCGAAGCAGGCATAAGCAGTGATAAGCCGCCAAAGGAAGATACATTTGGGTATAGAAAAGCTTTAACCAATTTACGATATTTTGAATGCTATGTACACTGTTAAAACGGCTGTGTAAAAAACTGCACAACCTTGTTTAATACATGAACCTAGCAACTGTTCTTTAAAATATTATACAACTTGTGTAAAAGTTTACCTAACCATTTCAATGTTTGCAAAACGTTGGATGAATTTTTACATAAGTTATTAGATTCACAGAGTAAGCAGTGTTTTTAACCGTGTAGTATAGGCAAGGAATACGCAAGTCGTAAATTTTCCTGTGAAATGTTTATTAGTGAGATGATACAGAACAGAAAACAATACACACGTATCACTTAATAAATGTCTACCGATAAATTATTGCTTGAAATATTGTAGGCAAATGTTTACTTTATACATTTCAAAAATGTTCTGGAATCGGATATTAACGTTTGCACAGTATTTTTTGTGGGAGCTGATAGTACAACCAGACATATCGAATTGCATTCTGAATACGAGGAATGCCCTTTTTTGATTTTGTGAAATTCACGATATAATAGAAATTTTATGACAAATTATAAAAATTTGATATTTTTAAAGTGTTAGTATCTAGCATTCTTCGAAGTAAACTCTATAAATCTAATGATGTATGTACTTAAAGTCCCAAGTGTATGTAGCTGGAATGAAAATCCGACGATCTGTTGAACATTTTGACCCCAGCAAACACAAAAATGTTTTTAAAACGTTTTAATCATGTTATACTCTGGGTTTTGGTTTAGATAAAAACGTTTTAATAACATTAAATGTCGGGTTATATAAAGGTCGTTGAAACGTTTTAAAACGTTTTAAATGAAAACACACTACAACAATATTTTCAAAAAATTTCAAAATGTTATTGTAAATTTTTTTTGCAAACATTTTTGCCAAATATTTTGCTAACATTTAAATAACATTATGTTAGAATATTTACAGTAGGTTATCTACAAATGTTTTTGAATTTTATAAAAGCGTTTTATACCCTTTATATAACCCGACATTTAAACGTTTTCTGGCACCTTTTCTAACCTTTTGTGAATACTGTCAAACACGTTTTGTGTTTGCTGGGAGCTGATAGTACAACCAGACATATCGAATTGCATTCTGAATACGAGGAATGCCCTTTTTTGATTTTGTGAAATTCACGATATAATAGAAATTTTATGACAAATTATAAAAATTTGATATTTTTTAAAGTGTTAGTATCTAGCATTCTTCGAAGTAAACTCTATAAATCTAATGATGTATGTACTTAAAGTCCCAAGTGTATGTAGCTGGAATGAAAATCCGACGATCTGTTGAACATTTTGACCCCAGCAAACACAAAAATGTTTTTAAAACGTTTTAATCATGTTATACTCTGGGTTTTGGTTTAGATAAAAACGTTTTAATAACATTAAATGTCGGGTTATATAAAGGTCGTTGAAACGTTTTAAAACGTTTTAAATGAAAACACACTACAACAATATTTTCAAAAAAATTTCAAAATGTTATTGTAAATTTTTTTTGCAAACATTTTTTGCCAAATATTTTGCTAACATTTAAATAACATTATGTTAGAATATTTACAGTAGGTTATCTACAAATGTTTTTGAATTTTATAAAAGCGTTTTATACCCTTTATATAACCCGACATTTAAACGTTTTCTGGCACCTTTTCTAACCTTTTGTGAATACTGTCAAACACGTTTTGTGTTTGCTGGGACCTTTCATATCGAAAATATACATTTTTCCCAAAAAGACCAACATTATTTTGGTGTTTGGGGGATAAATCACTTTAAGAACATATCATTAGACTTTAGTTTACTTCGAGGACTGTTAAATATGTGAAGTAAAAATTACATTCTCTTATGAGGAATTTAGTACACACATGGGACTGGTGTCGTGTTGGCTTGTTTTAAAGACAATGTAACAAAATGTCAAAAAAGAAATGTGACAAACACATTCCCGAATATACTCGGAAATACTCGGTTCACATTGATTCGTTGATTCATTAATTAATAACACAAATTATTATCTACTTATTTCTTTGTCTTCATTCAAAATAGAAATCAAGACCTTTCCACCCGCTGCAACGCCTTGTAAACCTATACGTAATTATTTAATTAAGTACAGAACACAAGCCTTTTTGTACATGTTTTTGTTATTCTAAAGCTGACTCACGCAAATAGAATGTGATTTCTGTAATGTTATTGCCATGTGCAATATTATAGTCTTATCATTTACCAAGGTAAATTTGTCTTCTTCTTCTTATACACGTATATGTGTTCATATTGACTTTCCCAGTGTTCTTTGCCAATATTTCTTGTTCTTGTTCTTCGCCTCCTCGGATTCAATATCAAGGATGTAAAAACCATGGCAACCGTGTTGCATATTGTACGATACAAAAGCATAAAACATGAAGTATGTGATACTTGAAAACCAAATAGACATTTCAAACACAAACATTTCACATTGTGTGACTAAATGAAATGAAACGAACGGATTCGTGAAACAGTTTTACTTTAGCAAATTTTGAGTACCAAGCGTACTTTCTTCAGGCTTTATTATAAAATAAAATACACACTCAGCTTCAACAACGCCACAAGTGGTATTTCTAATGTGTCAATTATTGTAAATGTTTTCGAAAATATTAAGACTAATGGTCATTTGAATAACAAGCAGATTTTTTTCTGTTGCTTTGAATATGAAGCTGATGTGAAAAAATGACGGTAATTATATAACTTTGTGTTCACTCTCAGAAAATAAAACTATAGGAGATACACATTTAATTATTCAAAAGTCGGTATAATGAAAGGTTATAAATCTTTGAACACGACTCCCTTCGGGTTCCAATAATTAGCCGCTGTATATGTGTCTAATGGAAGTGATAAAATATAAAAGTACTTTCTATAAGCAAATATACACAATACAAAATCTAATACTTTACTTGCTCTGTGAATAAGACACCTTAAATTCATATTTTGCGGTAATAATTTTTGTCATTTTTATACGATGCAGAGAGGGCCAACATTATAATTAAAAGAAAAGAAATAATTACTGATCAGCATTTAGCCTTTTCTACGAGTATGATATTTAATATACCCACAATGCGTATTAGCAAGAGAAGCAGTGTTTCAATCGTTTTTGCGATCGACTCAATCATCTCAATTTCGTATGATACAGATTTGCTGTTGCCCATAAGCTTTTAAATTAATTGTGGTCTAGACGTAATCACAACCTCTAAGGGTTTTTATATTTGATTAAAGCCAGAATATTGGTGAACGTCCCACTAATTGGACGTGTAAGAAATATCAAACAAGTTCAGATCGGTTATATCTACGAAGACGAATTCAGCAAACGCGTTAATGCATGTGTTTAGGCTTCCTCGTGTCATCACCTATGGGACATCTGATCGAGCAGAAACTCTTTATTTTTAGCCTCCAGGACAAGGAGAGGCAGGCATAAGCAGTGATAAGCCGCCAAAGAAGATACATTTGGGTATAAAAAAGCTCTAACCAATTTACGATATTTGAAATGCTATATGTACACTGTTAAATGGTTGTGTAAAAAATACACAGCACTGTTCCTTCAAATATTATACAACTCGTGTAAAAGTTTACCTAACCATTTCAATGTTTGCAAAACGTTGGATGAATTTTTACATAGGTTATTAGATTTTCAGGGTAAGCAGTGTTTTTAACCGTGTAGTATGGGCATGGAATAAGCAAGTCGTAAATTTTCTCGTGAAATGTTTATTAGTGAGATGATACAGAACAGAAAACAATATACACGTATCACTTAATAAATGTATACCGATAAATTATTGCTTACAATATTTTAGGCAAATGTTTACTTTAGACATTTCAAGAATGTTCAGGAATCGAATCGGATATTAACGTTTGCACAGTATTTTTTGTGGGAGTTGAGAGTACACCAGACATATTGAATTGCATTCTGAATACGAGGAATGCCCTTTTTTGATTTTGTGAAATTCGCGATACAATGCAAATTTTATGACAAATTATTGAAATTTGATATTGTTTAAATTTTTGATATTTAACAGTCCTCGAAGTAAACTTAATAAATCTAATGATATGTACTTCAAGTGTATGTAGCTGGGATGTAAATCCAACGATCAGTTGAAAATTTGACCTTTCATATCGAAGATATACATTTTTTTTCCAAAAGACATCCAAAAAAATCACTTTAAGAACATATCATTAGATGTATAAAGTTTACTTCGAGGACAGTTAAATATCAAAATATCAAGTTTTAATCATTTGTCATAAAATGTCTATTATATCGCGAATTAAAAAAAAATCTCTAACTTATTTGATATCAGAAAGACATTCTTCGTATTCAGAATACAATTCGATATATCTGATGTGCTCTCATGTCCCTCAAAAAATACTTTCCAAACGTTGCTACCTGAGCCCTTAAAACACGCCTAACCTTCATGCGGGAAAATTTATATATAGGTAGAGTTGATAATAAGTAGAATATGATGCAAATTGAAAGGGTTTATAATACGTTCCAGCTACGGTGGCACTTCGTGACGGCACGCTGGACAAATTCTATTCACTGTCAGAGGAGGTTTGTGGGTGTGAATATAATGGAGCAAATAAATCTGCAATCAATACAGCATTGATTTGCTAAGAATTGAATAGGGCACATGTCTCATCAAACCACTCTAATACCTCTTTTTGAATGTTACAGAATTGCCTTCTTTTATGGAAATCCCTTGATGATCAAATCAAAATGGCAGATGCAATCAAACTTGGAAAAAATGGAAAAAATATAGACAGTGGTATATAATCTTGTTCTATAATTAACTTTTGGAGCCTGTTTATGTTCTTGCGTAAATAGTATCTTTTATGATTGTTTTAAATTAGTTATGTTTCAAGGTAAAGGGGATAGTCAATGCTGGCCTTGTTGGCTTTGGCCCATCTCCTCCATAACCTTTTGGCATCCATATGCTTGAGATGAAATATACAAACTATTTAAATTCATCTGAACTGCAGTGTCAGGTCTCATACTGTAAAAAGGTCTGGTGCCATTTAAAAGTCTATATTTAATCTAAATATTTGTTTATTTTATTTATCTACCTGGACGACTGAGAACATTTACAATTATATGTTTGTGTTGATTTTAATGTGCTTTGCTTGAGTATGATTATGAAAATAAAGATTCATTTCAATTCATTCAATAGTGTTTGTCAAATGAAGACATATTTTGTCCATGCAACAGTTATGTTTTAAACTTCTATTCTATTTATTAACATCATTGTAGTCATCAAACGTTGTCTACAGCTGGCGCTGTCACGATACTCTCATCATATCACAAACAAATCTTGTTTTTCCAATCCCCGCACTACCACACAGTAACATCACACACCGGGTAAATGCAATGATGTAGTTATCAAGTATGCAGAGTAGGATACAACACTTAACCTCACTGTAACTCTCATGGCAGGTCACGATGCTTTACACATGGATAATACAATTACTGTTCAGTAACATGGGATTTATGAATCACATCCCGGCAAATTTACTGTTTTTAATACCGCGATCTATTCAATCAAAAAGATAATGTACTGAACGTACGACGACGAGATTAACTCAATATTGTGCTTTATTTCTGACGGTGCTAAACGCTCCGTCAACATTTGAATGGCTTGCTAGAATCGTTTTACTTCATTTCTAGATATTTATATCACCGCAATGGCTGCTAGCAACGATTCTGGACCATTTTCTGAATCTTTATCTGATTGTAACTGGCTAAGCCCAGCAGAATCGGGCATTTATCAACTAGGATGTTTTATATTCGTCAACGGATTTCTTGCTCCACCTACAGCTGGGTTAGCTCAAACAGTATGGCTTCGTTCATGTCTTGCTATCGGAAGTTTTTGTCACATCTTATGGGCTGCTCCCGCTAGATGCTGGCCCGATGCCTTTGGATGGAACATTGGTTGTTTTTTACTCAACATAAGTCACTTAATTTACGTGGTATACTTAGTATATCCCATCAGATTTGACGATGATATTGAGAAAATATATTCGAACATGTTCCAACCGTTTGAGATCGGTAAACAGAAGTTTCGTACTTTGTTAGAATCCCATGGTGCGATATATGAGTTAGATGCAACAGGAAAGTATGCGGTTGAACGGATTACACCTACGGGCAAGCAGATGGCATTGCTCGTATCGGGCAGGTAAGGTTTCATATCTCTTCAAGACAAATTTATTTATTGTTTGTTGTGTGAACTTAACATTTATAACAAAATACAAAACATATTACCATGTTTGCTAACAAGATAAGTACAAAGATTGCTATCTGATATTACTTACAGTGAAGTCAGGTAACAAAATATAAAAGCAAATACATTATGAAACAAAAGAGGAAACAAGGGTTATTGTCAAATACCAAACTTCGATCGAGGCCTCAGTACAAGTTAAAACATTAAAAAAGTCATGCTGTCGCTATTGCGATCCAATCGAGACATTATCTGTAATATAATGTTGCAAACTACAAAGGAGAGGTAAAAAGAAAAGTATTAGAAATCACTAACAATTTGTGTTGACATAAAAAAAAATGCAACTGTTGAATGCTTCAATCCACAGCCATGTAGGCATAACATACATGAACATTCGATTTTCACCGGAGTTTTTGCTAAATATTAAATGAAATCACTAACCTGATATTAATATTAAGTTTGAATTCAATGTCGCATAAAATATTTTAATAGGATCAAAAATATATAAACAGTTGCCTTCACAACCGCCAATCTCCATTATTTTGATATCCACCTTGCCCCCGTGTAATGTTGTAGATAAACAAATGTCTATTAAATGTATTCAAGGGATGGCCAATAGATTAGCCCAAGCCATTTGGTCGTTCATTTGAGTGTTTTATTGGGGAATTACCTTTAGTAAGATGAGGATTATATAAATACATTAACAACAGACCGGTATAAAATACCGCGTATGAGTACAAATCAAAATACGATATAATTATAGTAGGGCTGATATCAATAGACATGTCAAAATATATACAAGAAGGCACACCAGCATAGTACAAAAAATCTGTAAACACTCATAGAAATAGAGTGCTTATGACATTCACAATCGAGACAGATTAATATATACAATTGTGGTTGCCATGGAAATGGAACCTTCTGTAAAGTCTGCGAACACCACTGGATATCTAAAAATAGCGATATTTGATGACTATTAATTCAATGACACCTATGTGTTGTTGACGTTTATTAACAGACCGATGTTTATTGAGCTTATATTAAAAATCCTTGAGTCAATAGATGGAAATTCAACTAATCTGGATTTTTAAGGATAGCAACTATTTTAAACTGTTGCGATTTGGTAGTGAGCTTAGTTATTGCATTGATCATTTCATAACGAGCGTATAGAAGATGCATATATACTTTTGTAGGTCCAGTGGTTCTTGAGTTATGTTGTAAAGAGGGCTTAAACAACAACACTTTTCTAAAACGTGCCTGCCTCATTAACAAAATAAATCAAGCAAGTTTTCAAAGCAAAAGTTCGATGACATGACGTGATATAAACAAGAGTTCTTTCCTTACGTTTATTCTGTTCATCGTTGGTCTAGTTTGTAATTCGCAACGGCATTCCGCCAGTGGCGGCGCCACGGGGGCATGGGGGGCAAATGCCCCCTGTCAGAACTCTTCCCCCTGTTGCCCCCCAGAAAAACTCAAAATTACGAAAATTTCCACTTTTTACGGTAATTTTGCCCTGAAATTCACTTTGCCCCCTAATGCCCCCCGAAAAAAAATTCCTGGCGCCGCCACTGCATTCCGCGAATATTGTATATTTCAACCAACCAAACAAAATGGACTGTGTGATCATAGTTGTGTGGGCGGATAGATGGGGAAATACGATAATCGGGAAAAATGATAAAGCTATGAATACGACGCATACATGTATGTAGGGCAACTATAATTTTACATAAAGGCATATTCTTACCTTACCAAAGACAGGATGACCTAATAAAAATGCAATTCTGGAACATTCGTGTTTTTTCATAGAATTATTTATTAAATGTCCATAATTGGGGTGTCAGATTAAAGTTAAGTGTCTTCTTTGAAATATTGAACGAATCATATATATAGCACATCGAGTAGCTGAAAAAATTTATTTATGTAGAATAAGTGATTTTCATCCTTTCTAATGAATTTCAAAAGGTGAAAATAGTCTAGTTTTGCTTCTACAAAATACATCTTGCTAACATGACACAGGAAACATTCAAAATGCCACTTTTTGTCAAGTCTGTAAGGTGAGTATAACTTTTTAAATATACTCCTCATCATCAGTCGGCTGCGGAGCAGGCGACTACAATCTTTCTCCAACTATTGCGATCTTGGACAAGCGAAATTATTTTGTTTGGCTGCAGCATCCCTTCAGTATCTCCCAGAAGGTGCTGGACATACTGTAAGTACAGTGTGCGAGGACGTCCAGGTTTCCTCTTCCCGTGTGGGCCATATTCTTTCACAGGCTCGTCATCTTCAAGACGCAGTATATGGCCGAGAAATATGAGTTGATGAATCTTGACTCTGGCAATCAGTGGAGTGGTGTTGGTCAGATTGTAGATGGTTTCATTTGGAATCCGATCCACACGCTTGATATTTAACATGACTCTGTAGCAAGATGTTGCAAAGGCGTTGATCTTGTTTTCCATGTCATTGGTGATTTAAATATACTACACTTGATATATGGAAAGCTGCTTATATCATGAATACAATATTAATTGTTTTATCACTTGGCAAGTCATGCAGGCAAGTCATATGACTAAAAAAGTGTTCATTGATAGGAGACCAATCAAAATAAAAAAAATAATCAAAAACAAATAATAGAAAACAAAATGTCAAGAATTTAAACAATGAAAGAACAAGATAAAACAACCTTTGTAAAGATTAGGACACATGTGCTACATACATTTAATGCACATCTCTTAACTGTGGAAATGCCATTGGAATGAACTAAAACCGAGTTGTGTTACATATTGGCATTTCCCAGCAACCCAATGTGCTATTTACGCGATTTTTCTCAGTATTAAAAAAACACTGTAAGCTTCAACCAATCTACTAACAAATACATGGAAATTCACAGATCAACTTTTTGAAGAAACAATGGTTGGATTTTTATTGAGTCACCATGATGTGTAGTGCTTTATTTCTTGTTGCTGAGCATCAAATACATACCATTTTCCGTGTTCATTATAGATGGCTGCAACATGTACATGTGTTGTAAAAATTACTTGATAATCTGATTTAGCTGTCTAGAAAATATGAAACTTGAGAAGATACTTAAAATCAAATTGACAAGCAAAAACTTATTTGCAGGCACGTCGCGACAAAGATGTTTCCTGAAACAGGCCAGGAGTATATGAAATGTTATTACCTGAAAGAACCCGGATCATTTGACTCGAGTATAGAAACCGTATTAATTCAATATCTTCAGGTCGATATAGCACTTTCCAGGTCACCGTGTGGCGTTTCAGATGAAATAAGGCAATAGAGCAGTACCCAAAGAGATACGTGTGGATAAATATCATGTTTTATTCATGCCGGGTTTTATCACTGTTAAAAGTTGCAATTCACAGTCGTATATGCCTATGTACGCTTACGTTAATAATTATGCCATTTTTAGCTAAATGCGGAAATAAATCACTAATCTGATGTTAATATCAAGTTTTAATTCAATATAGTGGCATTTGGAATATTTTGATAAGAGCAAAACCATGAAAACTAAATATGAGTTGCCTTAATCAACCGCCCGACGCCCTACCTTTGTCGTGGTAGATAAACAAAAATCACTTAAATGTGCACAAGGGATGGCCAGTAGATTAGCCGAAGCCGTTTGGTCGTTCATTGGAGTGTTTTATTGGGGAATTCCCCTTAGTAAGATGAGGATTAACGCATTAACAACCGACCGGTATAAAATACCGCGTATAAATCAAATAGGATAATGTGATGTGATCAAGCAAAATCAGTCGGAAGTCGGAAATATTGATTTTAAGCTATAGCCAAAGAAAGGAAATATTTCCTACTGTTTTTGAAACTCTTTAACTGCTCATTTCTTTTGAACTGATTGTCCCATTTCAATGGGGTTTGCTGCACAGAAACTGTAAATTGAATATGACCGACTTCAGATATGTCAAAATATGCTAAACTATACAAGAGGTCATATCAGGCTAGTATAACAAATCTGTAAAACAGATTGCAATAGACATGTCAAAATATATACAAGAAGGCACACCAGCATAGTACAAAAAATCTGTAAACACTCATAGAAATAGAGTGCTTATGACATTCACAATCGAGACAGATTAATATATACGCTTATGGTTGCCATGGAAATGGAACCTTCTGTAAAGTCTGCTAACACCACTAGATATCTAAAAATAACTATACTTGACTATTATTAATAAACGCAATAACACCAATGACTTGTGGATGCTTATTAATAAGACAATACTGTTTATGGGCTTAGATTAAAACTCTTTGATTCAATAGAAACAATTTTAACTAATCTGAATTTTCAAATCTCTATGATAGACAGTATCTTATTCTTAATGACATTTGGCAAACCCACGTATTTTGTTTCTCATCAACCAAATAAAAGTTTAGGTCCGAGATCTGTTTCCTTTAGAAACATGATCTTGCCTAGAGTGAAATATTTATAGGTTAATAAATGCGTATCACTTGTTGCACGCGTACTGAGATGTTGATGCTAATGCACGAGCCATGTCTTTACCAAACGGAATAATGATTTTTAAGTTTTACCAACATCGATAGTTAAAACAACGTGAGACACGGTGTCAAAACCAAATACATTGAACGGGCACATTCCAATCATTATAATAAATCGTGAATATATCCATCACTTTCGAGAAGTCACAGATGTTTTGTCGGAAACAAATATTGATTTGAAATCATATCATAACTCCTATTGTTTATGATCGATGGTTTTCAACCCTCGCATTAAATCAAACGAACTCCTGAAATTGATAGATTGATATAAATCTGGCCTTTTCTATTATTTAGAAAATCGGGCTGAATATAAATCAGTAAATGCTAGCAAACTTTCTGTTCAATCAAACGACCTGACAAGGATTGATGATGTTAAAATTTTAAGAAGTTCACGAACGTTTGCACATGGACGTGCTTAAAACTTGATCTTGCTCAGAGTAAAATATTATTTATTAAAACGATGGTACATTATTATCTTCTTTGAAGTTGAACACAATGCATAGATTAACCTTCGCCCAACTCAGCCACGAAGCAAAACCATATCGTTTTTACTTGCTAAAATTTACAACGTACTTACTCGGATAACAAACATCATTAAAGCTAATCATTGTAATAAGTGGTGTGTGCTCTATAACGTTTACATCCGGATCCACACCATGTCATGTTTCAGTTTTAAGCAGTTTATTAGATCATATCCAATGTAATGAAGCAAATGAATAAATTAAGTTATCGTATGTCCAGTGTAACTTCTAAATTCCATGCCTCGTACTTTATGTTGGTAGTGGTCCTTTGACATTGCAACAAACCCAAAATGTGTTAGTATCATCCACATTGGTGGTGTAGCCCATATGATTCAACGGGCTATTGTAATAATACGCTGTTGCTTCTATAATACATTGTATACAAACCACTGAACCAATTTAGCTAAAAACGTGGCGATCAATTGGCGATTGGCCTGAACGATCATACACATGTGTCTGAACACGGAGCCACAGTTTAAAAAAAAACCAATCAAACAGCAGTTGCAGCAGGCCTGTCAATTTTCGTATCATAAAGAAGTTTTACCATTCCCCGATCCGCACACTACAACTCTACTCTTGATCAAACAGAATAATGATTTTAAGTTTTACCAACATCAATAGTTAAAAGAACGTGAGTCACGGTAAAGAAGAGCTTGTCAAAACTAAATACATTGAACGGGCACATTCCGATCATTATAATATATCGTGAATATCCTTCACTTTCGAGAAGCCACAGATGTTTCGTCGGAAGCAAATATTGATTTGAAAATCATATCGCAGCTCCTATTGTTATGATCGATGGTTTTCAACCCTCGCATTAAATCAAATTCGTCACTTAACGAACTCAAAATTGATAGATTGACATAAATCTAGCCTTTCTTATTATTTAGAAAATCGGGCCGAATATAGACCACGTACCAGTATACAGGGTGTAACAATAAAATTTGTACAATTGCATTTTGACTTCTCAGGAAAACACTAAAAGAGTTACGGCACAAATGTTATATGCAATAGAATCAGTAATATCTTGGCTAAAAGAAGACGTTTAGTTGGTTTCTTTACTAGCTTCGGTTCAAAAGTTATGTTCAATTAATTAAATCGTCCAGAAAACGTGTTGGGCCACTTTTGCCATGTTAGCGTATAAGCTTGAACCGCGTAGATTGTGCTTATCGTGCATTTAACATCAAAGAACTGACACAAAAGAATTATAAGTGGCGTTTCTTCATATATTTAACATGAACTTAATAATAATATGATATTTCTTTAAAATCTATAAATGAAGTCATGAAATTTCTTTCAAATTATCTTATAATTAAAGTTATTTCTCATATCCCTGAGATATCATTGGTAAAACTGAGAACAGTTTTTGCACACATAAGTACAAAACAATAAAAAATTGAAATTAATTCAGCTGGGCTTCTAGCTGTTCTATTGCCAGCATTTCTGTCAACAGATTTTACATACTTCTTATTTATATGTAATTGTATGCCTTGATGGAAGACGTGAATTTGGAAAATGAGATATAAACAATATCATGGTTTCTGCCTGCTTTACTCCATGTGCTACCGAATGTCACAACCATAAAAATACGCACGTGAATTGGGGTTGAAGGTGGTGAGCTGCAGCCACGATTTCTAGTAAATGAGATTGTTATGTCAGTGCTCAGTTGTTACTTTCAAAAACTCAAGGAGATATTATATTATGCAATCATTTCTATCACTTCGAATACCCCATTGTTTAAATCGACCTATCATAAGAGCACCGTTCAACTGGTCCATGGTTCAACTCTATTCAGTCACTTTTGTAACACTTAGACAAAAGTGGCCCAAGCGGTTTTAAGACTAGGTTACATACTTGGCTATATCTTCACTTGTATACCTACGATTTTATTGGAACAAAGCTTATCTGGTGGCTAAAGAAATTATCTTGAAAGACAAATAAATATCAAACCAAAAAATAGGCGGGATACTTGTATCATGCTATTTTCAAATTGTACAAATTTTATTGTTACACCCTGTATGCTGGCAAACGATCTGTTCAATTTAATTATGTGACAAGGATCATGAGGATTGATGATGTTAATATTTTAAGAAGTTCACGAACGTTTGCACATGGACGTGCTTAAAACTTGATCTTGCTCAGAGTAAAATATTATTTATTAAAACGATGGTACAATTATCGTCTTTGAAGTTGAACGCAATGCATAGATTAACCTTCGCCCAACTGAGCCACGAAGCAAAACCATATCATTTTCACTTGCTAAAATTTACAACGTACTTACTCGGATAACAAACATCATTAAAGCTAATCATTGTAATAAATGGTGTGTGCTCTATAACGTTTACATCCGGATCCACACCACCTCATGTTTCAGCTAACCAATTTATTAGATTATAAGTTTTACCAACATCAATAGTTAAAACAAAGTGAGAAACGGCGAAGAAGAGATTGTCACAACCAAATACATTGAACGGGCACATTCCGATCATTATAATATATCGTGAATATCCTTCACTTTCGAGAAGTCACAGATGTTTCGTCGAAAGCAAATATTGATTTGAAAATCATATCGCAGCTCCTATTGTTTATGATCGATGGTTTTCAACCCTCGCATTAAATCAAATTCGTCACTTAACGAACTCAAAATTGATAGATTGATATAAATCTAGCCTTTCTTATTATTTAGAAAATCGGGCTGAATATAGACCACATACCAGTATATGCTGGCAAACGATCTGTTCAATTTAATGACGTGACAAGGATTGATGATGTTAATATTTTAAGAAGTTCACGAACGTATGCACATGGACGTGCTTAAAACTTGATCTTGCTCAGAGTAAAATATTATTTATTAAAACGATAGTACAATTATCTTCTTTGAAGTTGAACACATTACATAGATTAACCTTCGCCCAACTCAGCCACAAAGCAAAACCATATCGTTTTCAGTTGCTAAAAAATTACAACGTACTTACTCGGATAACAAACATCATTAAAGCTAGTCGTTGTAATAAGTAGTGTGTGCTCTATAACGTTTACATCCGGATCCACACCACGTTATGTTTCAGCTAAGCAGTTTATTAGATCATATCCAATGTAATGAAGCAAATGAATAAATTAAGTTATCGTATGTACAGTGTAACTTCTAAATTCCATGCTCGTACTTTATGTTGGTGTAGTGCTTTGACATTGCAACAAACACTATTTGAACACATTATATTTTCACCATTGTATCCATATTATGATTATAGTAAAGATGGTAACATACATTTGTAAAACTTGAAGTCAGGAGAAAAACTCTTCAATATTTATGGAGTTGACATTTTCAATGATCAGATGATATTAAAGTTAACTATACAACGCGCAGTTCACTTGAGGGTGAATAAGATGCCGATCTAGAACTCGGTCGATTCTAATAACGAAGCTGAAAGAGGAGGATAAAATTACTTCACTTGCCAATGTTATGTATTTCCCATTTGTTGCATTTACTTTATTTCCCTGCTTCATTTCCCCCTATTTTGCTCACAGGAAATATTATTGTTTTATATCTTAATTTTAAAATGTACGGAAATCAGTGCTTCATATTGAGTTCAAATTTTCTTAAGGATTGGTCATGTTTGCCACAGGCCGCCTAGGTCACCGCAAGATAAGTCTGATAGTTGTCAGGGATCGATGCAACATTCCGCGAGTGTCAACTTGTCTGGTGAGGGCTTTGATAATTCAATGTAATGTTTCTCGTTCAGACACTTTAGGACAATGATAATTTGTATTGAATATTTTAGTTGGACTACTAATTCCAAAGACCGCGTAAAAATTATAATCGAATTATAAATATTGAAAGCTTTTATGTTTTAAACGACATTCGGGTAAAATGACAATTTTTCTGTTCAGAAATTGTAACTAAATGGAGGCTGAGAATTTACAAATTACTTTTCTATTACTTCTTTATTTTTCTTTCCTAGTCGTTTTAGATATATACCTAACATTCAATATTTTACATTATTTTAAAATTAAATCTAAAACTGGAATTGAAATTTGCAACTCACTTTGCTGCATTGCATCAGGCATCTGATTGATGATGGCGTGACGTGAGACGGCAAGGAATATTTTGTAATACCGAGTCCCATGTGTGTAGAAGCGTGGGTCCCCCTTTCTTTTTAATGGCGAGCTCCTCCACTCTGCATTCCCTGACTCCCCTCGAAGTCATACCATCATCAATCAGATGCCTGATGAAGTCCGATGGTTTCGGTCGTAACGAGTAGCAAAGAGAGTTGTAAAATTTCAGTTCGAGTATTAGATTTAATTTCAAAATAATGTTTTTAACTGCTGGATGAATATTAATCTTCACGAAGATATTCAAAATTTTATTTAAAGATAAAAATACACACTTTGGTGCTAAAAACGTCACAATTGTTTTGGCTTAGAATTATAAATATCAATATCTTCCTTGCACGCGTCTTATGATCAGTTAAATGGTTTACGTCAACCAAATAGTAAACTTGCTTCACTAAACAAGGAAACATAATATTTATGTTCGTTGGCCTTATGATTACGCTACGGCAATACATAATAGCATGGGTGCATAAAGCTTCTGGCAAAATAGCAATGGTTTCAAAATATCACCCTCATGTATATTAAAACACAGATGATTAAAAGTACTCGCTCTTGAAGTACTAATTCTTACCTTAAGAACCATGCGGACTGTCAATCGGCAATTATGATCCAATTCTAATTACCGTAATTAAAAACAAAGAAACAAAACTGCAATGTCATAGAACATTCATTCATTCATTCATTCATTCATTCATTCATTCATTCATTAAAGGTTTATTACACAATTTGTCATAGCAGTATAAAAACTGAAATGCAACAATTTTACAAAAGTATACACATATAAAATATTAAAATACATAAGTATAAATGCTAAAATACAATGTACATATAAATACAGCAAAAACATGAAGAAAAAAGCAAATTACATAGTAAAACATCCACACATTTATTTTCACCCATTCATCCACATGTACACTCCCACACACCTCTGCATCCCATTTCCACTCATAAACTATCACTACCACAAGATCACACCCACTGACCTTACACACCACTTATTCAATTAACATAATGGGCTCACTGTCATTTCTACATACATGCATTTATATAAAATGTTCAGATTAGGGTATAGCATGGAAGTACTTGGAAAGTTGTATGTAATGTAGCTATAACACTGTGTATACTCTCATTCATCTTGAAAATGTGTGATTAATTAAGGCCATGCGTTTTGAACTCAACACCCAAAAAGGGTGGTGGCGTCACACTTTTCACTGTGATCATTTTGTTTTTTGAGTGTATCTTTAGAAGAAATATAGGTATGACAGTAAATTTGGTATCAAATGAAGGCTAAGATATTGATTAGTAACTATGGACAGTATAATTAAGATATCTTGAACATTGGCAGAATGGCACCCAATCCAATTAACCAAGCCAGGGGTGGTGGTGGCAGCGGTGCATGTGGCAGCGGTGCACTCATGTACAAACTCTATGGGTAGTTTGTATTTTAAGTGCACACAATTGTAAAATTGTTCATTATGTACTTCAAATGTGTCCTTATTACTATAAATTTAACATTTAAATACCTTAATTTTCTTTAAAGAATATAAGAGGACTGGTAGTCACAGGTAAGTCACATGACATACAAATTCGTCCCTATTCTCTACACAGTAAACCCATATTTTCAAGCGCAATATACTGCTAGAGATAACCATCGCTGTATTTTTAAAAGTATACCCCCTAGAATAGCCAAAGTATACATTTTTGGAAAGCTCTTGGCTCAAGAAATCCAAAAATGCACTTGAAATTAGTGTAGGGTGTTACCCTAAGAAAATATTTTTCAAAATGTACTAGACTGATGGGTTGAATCGGTATAAAATTCCACCAACCATTTTCTGAAATACACATTGGTTTACTATCATAAAGCCCTATATCATCAGAAAGGTAATGGTCTGAACTTTTCAAAACTGCATTAAAAATTGATGGAGGGTACACATGAATGAAAACCAGTACCCCAAGTAAAATTCATCAAAAATATAAAATGGGCTTGCATTTTTTACATTATTTCTTTTCACATATACCCTACACTAATTCTGATTCCATTTTTAGATTCCTTGGACCAATAGCTTTCCTTGGACTAATGTATACTTTTACTATCATAGGGTGTTTAGATTTCCAGATATGACAATTTATACCAACAAAGGTGCATCGTGACAGAAAAATCAAGGTGTGACGCAAAGTCGGCGAGTTCAAGACGCATGGCCTTATATCATGTCAACCAGAAAAAAAAGTCACCAACGTTTAATTCAATTAAATTATGTAGCTATATTTATAATGCATATTGGTTTGTTTCTTCTTCTTGCTCTTCTTCTTCCTTTTCTCTTCTTCTTCATCTCCCTCTTCCTCATCTTCATCTTCATCTTCATCTTCATCTTCATCTTCATCTTCATCTTCATCTTCATCTTCATCTTCATCTTCTTCTTCTTCTTCTTCTTCTTCTTCTTCTTCTTCTTCTTATCCTTCTCCTTCTTCTTCTTATTCTGGATCGACATGATTACAAGCAATCATCATGACCTGTAATTCTGTAACCATGGTAACTGTTTTTCTTTTTACTCTTTTATTCTTTACAAGAATGCGTGTTACAGTTGGAGGGAGATTCCTACATCACATTTATCCAGGGCAATTCATAGATTCACCAGAATGGCAATCAGCTATCCAAGATGAAAGAAGTACCTTATTCCAGGTAGGTAGAGATTATGTTGTCTCTCAAATATTATAGTCAAAACTCAATCCAGACCTAATTGCAATTGATATTAGTAAAAAAATATCACTTTATTACAACTTTACTTCAAATTAGACAACTGTACCATATTGCACCTTTTTATTTTGACTTGTTGAGTACACTGCATGTCAATGGTCCCAATTGTTGCTACTGGATAATAGCAATCTACCAACAAAAGAAAAGTGATGTACATATTTGGGTTTTTGCTTTTTTCATTTTGTTCTAGTTATAATTTATATATTTGTATTATTTTGTGCACCTGGATTATACATTAATCGAATAAAATTCGTAGAGCGTTGAAATATGAATTGTTAACATTGATTAAGCGACAAAACAAACTTTAAACAGAAAATTGTGTGCAATACGATGTGCTCTATATAGCGTGAGCTGTACGAAACTAATGACATTTAAGTAAGTAGAAACTTTCTAGAGCAGACAGCTAAATTCCTTCAAGCTAGACACCAAAAGAAATGGAACCCTTTTAACACTACCCGCCTTTTAATCCCGGAATTTGTTAGCTTTAGAGCGATCATTTTGTTGTGTGCTAAATTTAGATACATGCGCCTTTTAAATAGTTGAACGTGGCTTAATATCGCGAGGACACATATCGGGGCTCCTAAATTCAAAAATCCGCTCATGCCGAGGAGGCAGAAATGTGTTCTGTTATTACATACAGTTGTTTTATTTGTTGAAACATTAGAACGCATATGCGTCATTGATGAAATTTAGATGCGTGATCATGTGTATTGGGTGATTAAGGTTAAAATATATATAAAATATTCCCACTTGCAACAATAAATGTACACTGAACCGGGAAACAAATCCTTCCTTAATTCTTGTCTTAAGGAGCCATTTTTTGCTCCTACGAATCAGCAAAATGAATGAAATACAGACATATCGTGTCCCCTATATATTCATTCATTCATTCATTCATCTTTATTTCATTCAAATATAAAATATAACAGCACAACAATTAAACACATACATTGAATGAGGAGGTTCTCGGAAGGCCGGTTGGCCTGTATTAAGAACCCCCTGTCCTAACAAAAAAGTTTCAAAATAACAACAACAACAAAATATACCGCAAAATGTCAAAAACTCCCTCCCCCTCATTTACCCTAACAAAAACCAAAAGAGCCTGTTTTGTGATCAAGAATATGCAAGAAATTACAGAGATAAATTCAATACTACATTAACCATATTACAGATACTAGTAATACGATACAAAATTAAATTACTTTAAGCCGTACAAGGAAATTAGATAAAATACTAAATGTAATTAAGAATAATATTATCTTTCACTTTGGTTTTGAAATGCTTGATCGTCTTTATAGTCTTTGTATGTTTCTCAAGTGAATTCCACTTAATTGGGCCGCTGTTTTTAAGGTTTTATGAGCTTTACAGCTTTATAGCTTTACCTATACCCTCTACAGCTGGAGTGAGAATTTCTAATGATAATTACCCAATTGGTTATTTTATTTAAAACCTTACTCCATCTGTGAACGAAAGAGGGAGTGTAGAATTCACGTGGAGTAGTCCAATTTTTTATTATATTTCTTTCCCAAAGTATTACAATTTTTTCAATACTTTACCAAAATTGAACTGCGACAATATTCGGTACAGGATTACAATTAAAAAAATCTTTGAATGTGACTGTTCCATTATCCGACGAATAATATCTGTAATTCATGATACACATTGCAAACGCTTCATCCAAATCGCCAGACAGCATCTTTTGTGTCCTAATATTCCATACTCAAAAAAAATGTAATGTATGCACATTATACCTCAATACAACTTTGATGACACCTCCGGTCACTTTCTTAGCAAATCAATGATGTATTAATTAAATGTTTATTCGCTCCTTTGCATTTACACCCACAAACCTCCTCTGATAGTGAATGGAATTTATTCAATGTGACGTCACGAGCAAACTCCAATGATCACGTGAACGCTGGAAATATAATTGTATTATTAGCAATTTCTGAAACAGACAATCACAGAAGTTACCTGCGATGTTATCTTTAATTAGGTCATTAAATCAGACTGATCATTAAAGTGTCCAGTTACATGTAGCCGCATAGTCAACACCAATAGGACGCTTAAAGGAGCATAATAAGGGTTTCCCCAATTGCTGCAGAGTTTAGCCATAGACTCTGTGTTGCGAATACCAAATACCTCCAAATAAAATAAGAATGAACACTTAACCCCCATTTGTGTATAGTGCGGTTTTGTCCCGGGGTTTTGCACTCAAATATTGAGGCAAATGTATTGAGTCTACTACCTATATTGTGTAAATTGCACTCTGTGAGAAATGGGTGAAAGGCTGACTTGAGGAAAGCGGACAACTTCCCAAGAAGTGGAAGAAGCACGAGCTTCAAATTCCATGTTGAAAAGTGATATTTCAGTAGATATTTTATTATTTTTGAAATCCTTGAGAGTAAAATTGATTTTGTTTACCATAATTACAGTGCCTCAGATCATTCTAAACACGGTTGTTTGATGTATATAGAATTGGCTTCATTATTAACTAAATGCAAACTATAGATGGCGCTATTTATCATAAATCATATTTCTTTATTTGCAAGGGTTTGGTGATTAATACTGCCATTAAAACGGTTGGAATAGGTGAAACAAGCAACAAGGAAATTTTATAAACATATTTTATCAAACAATAAAAGGAATTGTTTGTATTAAAAGCTTGAAAGGATAATTTCCAGTAACAAAATAGCGCCACCAATTTTGTCATTAATAGATACATTTTATATCCAAAAAGCATTAAAAATACTATAAAAGTGACTAATTTTGTGTAAAAGAGTGGAAATGTAAGTTGAGAAAGACTAAAAAGCATCTGAATACATTAGCTTGATATCACTTTTACCTGTTTAGGCCTAAAATTTGGTTGTACATGATGTTTTGTTTGAAAAATATATAAATGAGTGGATATTTACCTTTTTACAATGTTTCCATGTAAACTGACGGTATGTCCCTTTAACAAATCTCATTCGGTTAATATCAAAGGTTAAATCCCAACTAATTTTCCGCTTCGACTCTCACTAAATTACACCTATGAATGAATTCAAACAAATCAATTAAGTTCAACTGATACGGGGAAGTATCGCTTTACATAAAGCAAAATTACAGGTGCTCGTGATTTGCGAAGATTTCAATCAGAATATCAGAAATGTCTGGTTGCGATGAGCTTTGCAGTAACTATCTGCTTGAATCTATAGATATATTGCAATTTCTATCGGTTTTTTTAAACAGTTTTGCTCGTTTCGATTTCAAGCATATAATAATGCAATATTGCTGTAATGCCATTGCAAATAATATATCTATATATAGGTTATAGGCTCTATTATGGCCATGCGTTTTAACCTCGCCGACTTTTCGTCACACACTGATTTTTGAAATTCGCGACACTCTTTCACCTTCAAATGCCCATATTTTTCAAACCATACCCCCAGCATGATAAAAGTATACATTTTCTGAAAGGAAATTGAACAAGGAATCCAACAAGAGACTTCGAAATACTGTCAAATGCTACATTTATGTGAATGAGACAAAACATCAACTGACAGTGGTACAGGGGTATAATGTCACTAACATTTCTGTGTTACCCCTGCATCTTATTTTATGTCATTTTCTAATAGATCATAGAAAGGCCTTTCCTGCAATATATATGTATGGGGGTTATCACTTTCATAAAATGATACTTGACCCTTCAAAAAGTGACCAAAATTGAATTAATTTTTCTTATTGTCTTGGAGGACATTGGCCTATCATATACCCTAAAGCAGCTAACTATTTTAACTTTGTACAAAATACAAGTGTGGATAATAATGTCAGCTTTCTTTTGATACCAAATTTATTGATAAACTCTCATTTTTAAGGAAAATAGCAACATATTTGCACACCGACTACGAGGCTCCCAAAATGAAAACTTGGCTTACAGTTTTGTGCAGAGTGCCCCGCTACCTCCACCACCCTTTTTGGGTGTTCAGTTCAAAACGCATGGCCTTATATATTGTGAATATCGCCCATTTTATGAAGATTTCAGGTATCAATATAAATTTCTAGAACAGTCAGATTGCTCAGAAACATTTTAAAAACACACGGCATCTTTGACGTGTAACAACAATAACATTGTAATTGCAAAATGCTTCTTTGATGCGTAAAAATATGTTACCATTACAGGGTCATCATAATATCACCTTTACAGGGTGTACATTGAAGCCATAATGTACGATTTCAGTCAAATTTTAATTTCGTTATTCTTGCTGAAATAATATTAGTACAAACTGTCAGGACGGGTTTATGTAGAAATTCTCTATTTGACCTTAAAACACAACAAATTTAGCGGTTTCTATTTCGATGTGAGTTGGGACATGGTAAACATTACAGATATAGCAAACAAAATCAGCTTTAAAAATAACCAATTTCATTATAAGATCTGAATCTGATTGGTACTCTCAACACTCCCTTCGGGGCCAGATCTTACATCATGGCTTTAAGGTATTGACATTTACATTAAACTGACGTCATTCTTTGTTTTGTTTTTTTCATTTGGTGGTTCCAGGTAACAATAATATCAGACACTAATTGTCGTTATATCCAATGGAAACGCTCATCACTAGAATCCTTCCTCCGACGAGAACCTTTCTTCAGAACCGTATTTGAAAGCTACGTTGGCAAAGACATAACAAACAAACTCTATGCTGTTAATGATTCTCTGGACGGCCCTTCACCACCACCACAGAGTCCATCATCCAATTCACAAGATCAACCGATTTTGGAACCTTTAAATCTGGGTTCTGAAGATGCCCTGCTTCTCCATAAATGGGAAAGAGTGAATTCTGACGATGAATTTTCAAGTGCCCCAGCATCGCCAGTTTTAAAAGAAGCCGGCAGCTGGTACAGTGTTCATAGTGACCGATCTATGGTTGATATTAGAGCCAGTATTGCTTCAGGGCGTGGAGCAGACGTTACAGGACAGAAAACACCGAGACCATCTTCCGAGGGATTCCATAATATTGGTAGAAAACTATTGCTCATCAGGAGAATTTACTAGTGCATGTAGAGTGGCTGGTGTGTATTTTAACAGCATGCGTTATTCATTTCATGGTAATCACTCACTTCATAGACCATTTCGGAAAATCCAGAAAGCCTTTACAATTGAAACACAAAGTACGTCTCACTGCTCTGCGGTTACTGCGCAGGTCAATAAGGCAGTTAAGCTACAATCTTGGAAAAAAGTACTTGGAACACTTGGCACACTCTGTCAAAATTCCGTGCAGAACTTCTTATGATTATGGGCATGACATATATATATTGTGATTGGGAACAAACATGGCATATACAACAATGATTTACCCTTCTCCTCTCCCCATCAATCAATGTGGAAACCGCTGAAAATAACGGCATTTCTCAACATTGCACGGGGGAGAGGGGTGACAGTTTTCCATTCTTTACACGCAAGTGTTCCAAGACTTATTTCCACGATTGTAGTGCCCTATGTAATTACGTCTCAGGTTTTCAGACAACAGCGATCATAAAATAAAAACAAAAAAAATAAGATCACTGCTTGAGGCAAGAATTTTTGCACCACGCACGTCGACGTAGGTCGTCGGGAGAAAATACAGCTTCGTAATATTTCGGTAAAAATAATTTGGACAAGTTTTAAATGACGTCACATCTCCTGATTTGAATATTGGTTCAGTTATTTATTATAATGATGTCCATGCAGCTCAGTATTCGCAGTGACGTGCACATCGATTGCAAAGGGTTCTTTCTGGGATTTGCCGAAAAGGTGACTTATAATATCATAGTAAATGCTGTGCAATAGTTGCTTGTAAAGTATCGCCAAAACAATGAGGCAATGGGAATTTTGTAGGTTTTTAAGTTCTGAATAATAATGCTTTATTGTTTTTATTTAATTTGTATTTATATATTTATTTATCAGTTTATTTATTGCCAAGTCTCAGATTAGACAGGTTAGATTATTAGGCCATATTTTGTACATGTTGTGTTGAAAAACAAATCAAAACGCATTAAATAATGAAGGCAATCTCTTGAGGGCGTTTTTCGGTTGCGACAGCCATACTGGCATATCCTTTGGTATGACTGTGGGATCGACCACAGAACATTGTTGATATAACATGTTTAACATATTGATATAGTTAATGAAAATTGTTGATGAATAAATCAATTTTTCAATTTCATCCGGCATTTTAAAGTCATAATTGCAAAATCAAAGAAATAAAAAGAATTTAACAAAAATAAAATAATGTTCCTTATACTGTGAATATTGTCTTTATATTCACGATCGATTGGCATGTAACTTGTATATCTGGCAGAAATTTTAAGAGTATCGTCGTAATTTCGTTTAAACATGCTTTTAGAGATTTCAACTCAAAATTGTCGTTTTTAAAATTTAAACATGTAAAATTTTCATGCATTTGTAATTGAAATAATCGTATTGAGTTGATTTGTATTCCACTGAATGCTTTGCAATTAATGTATGCACATCACAAATTGAAAACATTTAAATTGTTCATTTATTGAATTCACGAATATGCAAATCAGGAATCTAGTATTTGGTTAAATCTAATGCATTCGCATTGTTTTTCGAAAACGTTTTGGGATTAATCGTTAACATAATGAATACCTAGATACTACGTACCTATGTATTGAATACTTACGTACAAATAGTGACTTAGGCTTTCTATTTAAAACTATTGCATTGATGAAAAGAACCAGAATAATTGACCAAATTAAATTCACGGATTCTACCTAAAAATAAAGGTTGCATAAAAAAATTATTTGCTTATTCACTTCAATGTTCCAGGTGAAACGTTATCGCCTTAGATTGATTCTCATTGAAGTTGACCACGCAAATCTGACATTTACTTTTACACTTCTCTTTACGCTTCATATTTCCCTTAAACAACGTAAAAGTCGTATTATGAAACTCGCACTCATAAGAAACAAAATCCTTCCACGAAAAAAACATAAATAAACCAATCCGAGTAATAAAATACTTCTCGATATCATTATTTTAACAATCGTATTAGTATTATTTCCAAACCCACGTATATACAAAAATCACATGGTTTATATTTAACTTGACCAGAAACTTTATATCTTTGTTTTGTAAGTAGCAATATCTTAACCTCATCCCAACAGACTGTATTAAAGCTGATTGTCTTCGCATGGGAAATACAATATTTGTTCAACTACGGTATAACCTCTTACGTCTCATAAAGGTCATGGTATGCTTTCTATTATATCTCTGAGCCGATGTTTCAAGATTACACGTTACTTCTACAATTGTCTATCGTGCAGTTGATGCGAGTTAAGAAAGTGAAAGTTACAAAAGTCAATCAGAGCAAAGGTTTACATGTACCAAAATGGGTAGAAGAATTATGCTTATCTTTTGCTTATAGCTTTGCATTCAAACGTATAGTATAATGTAAAAAATTGTTGTCTTTACTAATGTATGATACTTTGTTTAAACAAAATTAAAAGAAATACGATAACAAGTGAGCCAACATACATTGGAGAATGAAAACGATCCGGGAAAATGATATACGAAATCAGGAAAAACGCTAACAAGTCTATTTACCATTTAATAGCGGGTCCACCTAATATTTAAAGATTACCACATTGAACACTGAACTCGACCAAACGGATCTATGTAATTGTAGGGTCACAAAACATTGTACTGTGTGCTACGTAACCATGGTTACGATGAATATCATTAGGCACCAATACTGATGTTACGGCATTGTTGCCTTACCTGCTTACTTGTAAAACATTAAATAGGTTACTTGACTGCAATCTATCACCATCTGACTATATATATTGACACTAGAAATAAACTAATGAAAACGACTCTATATGACCATGCTGACTTCCAATAAGTAAAATAAGCAAATTTATTAGCGGACACATACAAAACGCACACAAGAAAGCAGCACAATAGATCCAGTTTTGATGATCATTAAAATGACAGAAGATTTAGAGTGTGCTGTCATCACCTTTGCATGATATTCAGTTCTGTAATACTAGATACACTTGTCTTTCTGGTTGTGTAGCACTAACATTAGATTTCATTGCACTGCCTCATGTATAGCTTAATTATCTGCACATTGTAACGCGACTAGTGTCTTATTAGATACATTTACAACTGAGAGCTGGTCTCTCTTGATAAAGAAAAGTGGGTTTTTTTTCTAAACGTTAGGTTTTAACTTTATTCATTTGTTTTTAAACCCGTTTGATGTTGTGTCACATTTTTGCAATCACCATAGTAGATTAACTATAAAAATATACCCAAACCATAATTTGATCATAATACACTTGACTTGACATTTAATATGGAATATTTTTTTGAAAAATTCCAAGACTGGTCTGGAAGGGGTCTGCATAAACCGCACGGGCTAAATATTAATTGGGGTGTGTCGGGAGATGGTGTAAAATAATTGTTTAACAGAAAATGTGCTTTCCTTTAATTTACATTATGGCGCTCATAATGTAGTGAATTAGCCTAAAATGGCGGATTTAAGGAGACTGAATTTGATTTTTGTGGGAGTAAAATTCTGAATTTGAGCAACTTTTTTCTGATATCAAATTCATTTAGGTTTGAGGCGATATTTACTGAACCTAAATACCAATAAGTGAATAACTGAAATGCACGTCTTGTAATCAACCAATTTGAAAGTGGGGGGGGGGAGCTTTAAAAATATGGCTCTTAAAAGTGGTACGCACTAAAAGGTTTGAATGGTCCCCTGGGGCCAAATGTTATAAACTTACTGTACACAAAGAAACAGCGTGAGTTCATTGGACAACCAAGAATACCGTAGGTTTATAACATTTGACCCCAGTGGGTCATTCAAACCTTCTGAGTACGTACCACTTTTAAGAGCCCTATTTTTAAGCTCCTCCCACTTTCAAACTGGTAGATTACAAGTGCATTAAAAGTGTATTTCAGTTGTGATGAATGCCAATTGCTGACGAAGTTTAAGAAATATCACCTCAAACACCTATTAATTTGATAATAACAGCACAATGTTGCATAAGGTCCGAAATTGTGCCCCCCCCCCACACACAAACACACACAAAGGTACAATTCAGCCTCCCTAAATCCGCCATTTTAGGCAAATTTGCTACATAAAGAGCAACATAATGAAAACCTATGGAAAGCACATTTTCTATCAACAACTATTTTACACCATCTCCCAACACACCCCAATTAATATTTAGCCCGTGCGGTTTATGCAGACTCCTTCCAGGCCAGTCTTGGAATTTTGCGAACAAATATTCCATATTAAATGTCAAGTCTGTATATTAACTCTAAAATGTTGTAAAATCCCAATTCATGTCCTATAACATTTTTTTGTTCCCTCTTCCATAAATTTAACATTCAGAAAAATTTGAGAATCACTTCCATTGCTGACTTCCATTGCTCAAGAGAATATTCAATGTTCCCAATGCATTTACTGTGCTACCTTTAGGCATATCCTGCTAGTATTATATAAAAGAAAATAGCACCCATACGCAGTGCAATTTTAATAACCATATTAACCCCGTGTTTTATTACCTAGAGCAAAAGTATTCAACTTTGTATGAATTTCATACTTTAAAAATGTTCATGTCAATTTCAGAATATTATATTCTTTTTCGTTTTCATAATTATTTGAAGTATATAATCAAAATGGTTTCAAGTGAATTAAAAGAGCTCCAACAGTAAGAATCTGCTTGATGTCCGTCCTTGAGGTAAAGCTGAAGCATATTGCCAAATGTGAAACAGAAAAGCGCTAAGGCTTTACGCTGCAAAGTGACGATGAAGAAAGCTTTATTTCAATTCCCTTTAACAAATCAAAAGTATGTACATGTTATGTAACATTGTCACTGATGGGTACAATACAGACTGTGATTCATTGTGTCATTATTTTTTGCGGAGTCGAATTACAGTGCACATGCTAATTTATTATGAAATTCAATAAAAGAAATGTTGTTTGATTTTACGTGGCATTATCAGCACACTTCAACAATTATTCCGCTGCCATTAGGATATATCAGAATCATTTCCGCTTCACCAAGTCCGCAACTGATGCGCAGGTACTCTCAGCGACTTAGATTGTGATAACCCCCAGCAGCTCCCCATTTTACACCTGGGTGGAGTGAAGCAATTGGGAATTAAGCTATCTTGCTCAAAGATGCAACACACTGGCCGTGGTGGGGCATGAACCCGCAACCTTCCGATCATGAAGCTCGCGCCCCAACCATTGGGCCACCGTGCTTCCCGAATAATCAAACAATATCTCAATTACGCGATTACAGTTCGTGGACTTATAACGACCATTGAATTTGTATCGAAGACAAAATATTAAAAAAAAAAAAGAAGCGCTACCTTATATGACGGTGCGATATTTTGCTCGTTACAAATACTCTACGTGTGGACGAAGCACCCGTATATCTCACGAGTCAACGATCAATCAATCAGACAATGTTACACAAAATTGCCCTCGGGAGACAATCTATGGCCAAACCAGCTGTTTAAATGAAACCATTATGTTGTACTTAGTATAGCGGCCTCTCGTGACTTCAAATTAAAGGATGCCATTATCTCTTTCTATTCTGTCTGGTTTTGGCTTTTCTAACCTCATCAGTTGAGCACCCGAAACCCTTGAGCCATGTCAATGGTGATCTTAATATATACTAATTTAGTGACTTCTTTCAGTCTGTTGTTTTCATAACATCCTTTATTCAGAAATTAAGGATGTAGTTTTCCGAAGTATGTTCATTAATTTAATTAAACAAATAATATCTATTGTTCAATCGTACTTTAATTAAAGCCATATGATAACATTTGCTGATGAGGACGCCCTCAGTATTTTTCAGAATTCTGTTTTTTACACGATTGTTATGTAAGCTAACATTTCCTGCACAAATCAAGACTTTAGGTGCTGTGGTTTTGTCGAAAGTCGAGATTTTGAATAAACCGCAGGAACAGTCGTTTTATTATTACAATGAAAATATTAGTCGAACGCGTACACGATGTGCATAACACAGTACGTACATGACTCGCGGGGGCAGTCGTGACGTAGCAAAAGAGCCGACACGACTCACGTTCGAATGAGTGGCTCGCATTGGCGACATATGTGCTGGTATTAAATAGCGATTTTCTTTGTATTGCCTCGTCTGTTAAATTAATTAAAAGCGGACATATCTGACAGTGAAAACTAACATTTGATACAAAAAAATGCAATTCTATTTCTTATGGAAATAAGATGGTTATAATATGGCTTTAAATGAACTTGGTTTTGCTCCATACTCAAGCTCCTCATTCAAGGTAGTTATTCGACGCAGCATTCCTTTATTTAGTTGGTCATGTCTGTTCGCTGTAGAAGTAGGGATGTAACAGGATTAATTACCAGAGTGATGGGTGAACACAATTTTTGAATATATTGCCCTACACTAGACGTACGCTGTGACGCTGCATCGCACCATTGATTTTCAAAAATAATCATAAAGACTTGGGTCGTAATTCTATGGAAATGTCACATTATGCAGAGCCCATGTCCACGCGCACCTGTACGATAAGTGTCTTTGAAAAAAGCAGTATCAAATTCAATAGAGGTTATCCACTTCACTCATGCGTGACTTCTAATAAAAGGCGCTGGTCCCCGTAGTATTCCTCATTCAAACCAACCTGCATGCCTTTGGCGGGCTATTTTGAAACAGTTGTGGTTTCACATGCAGGTACTTCTTTTGAAAGTCCTAAACAAGGTATAACGGTCGCTGATAGGATATGCAGCTTATAGAACACGGATAACCTCTATCTATCACAGGTGATGAGTGCAGCCTACTTGTAGTGCAGGGCAATACATCTAAAATTTGTTTTCACTTACCGCTATGGTAATTAATCCTGTTACATCACTACTTCTACAGCGAATAGATATCCCACAATTAGCATTTCAACAGTTTTCAGAAATCCCTCAGAGCATTCATGAATGATCGCTTGATAAAAGAAAAATGAAGGACATAGCTTGCGCGATCGCGGTTAACAGCGTGATGTTCTCAAAACTCCCATCTACCTACCATGTCTATTGTGTCCCCTTTCATTTGTATGATCAACGATTCAAGTTCTGGACAGAGCAGAGAGGCAGTTGGCACACATTTTTATAACGATGTTAGCTAAATTAAAAGCATCAATTTACATTTGCAACACGTTTGGTAGTGTACCATTTGATAAAACTTACTATGGCTGTAGTGTCACAAGTAATCGCGTATAATTTGCCTTGTCATTCCAAGACCACCAAGTGATGATAATATTTTCAAAAACTAAATTTTGAAAGTTATTTTTCTGTCGTAAAGGAAACTATATCGACGGAAATTCTGGTCACTAGTTATGCCAAAATGTAATTTTTCCAGGATTCATTCTAAGTAAAACCCATCTGACCACTTGGGTATTATTATATTAACTTTAATAGAAATAGCCTTAAACTCGCTGGCTTATATTTATTATTATCATAAATCTCATCGTGATTTCCATAATACTGAAAATATACCTGACTATTATAATTGAACCGTATAATCCTTATAGTCACACGCGATTGGCCGACCGCATCCATGGCCAAAAATTTCGCCCTCTATAGTCAGTATGATCCAAAGGGACATTTATCCTGGGTTCATCAGTTTGAGAAATCATAGTTATTGTAAACTATTTCCAAACAAAGATTTACATTTACCCGTGTCTACGCGGAAAATAATAAGATGAAGCAAGAGTTTGTTAAAACGTTGTGTAAAAGTTTAAACAGCGCTAATTAACAAAAGTTCCTTTTTAATATTCTTCCACTGTCGTTTTCCTTTTCCGTATTAGCTTTCACTTAGTAATTTATGAATACACTGAAATATTTAAGTATTGAACGATTGCATTTCTTCACACTGTGTATCCCCTTTCTTCTTTTGCAGATGACTACAGCCCAGGATCACCACCCGAGAGTCCACGGTATCTGCTACCTCCAGGCTCTCCGTCACAATTTTACGTTTCTTCGTTTTAAGAGGCAACAAAGAAAGTGCCAGACGCCTGCATTCTTCAAATCGACGATTTAAGGAGGAAAGAATTAGGTCATTTTGATGTTAATTAAAAAAAAAAAAAAAAAGGTTTGTTATAGCCATACCGACACCGTTATAAATAAAATGTCGCTAGTATGGCTTGTTTTGGTTTGATTGAGTGACACATGTGGTTTATGTCATGATATTTATGGAAAACAAAGCAACCATAAGCATGATCAGACCAGGAAGAAAAGCCTAAGCTTCTCTGAATATCATCCAGAAATATTAGAAGCCTACACATTTGTGGAATTAAATGAACAGAGGAGTTAACCACATGCGAGCTACATTGATAGGTCAATTTTTCTTTGCCAATTTGTATCATGACTGACACATTATTAAAAGTATTGTTATTGTTAAACAAATCAATTATTTGTAATTTAATATGATTTAGCTGAGAGGTAACGAGTCAATAGCTTATTTTGATGCACCACCGAGTGATAAACAATGCTACATGTTCAAATACAACTGTTCAATTAGAAAAAAAGGATGCTTGATATAATATGCATAGGATTGAAACATAAATTCTTGTGGATTAAGAGTGTACAGCGCGTTTGAATCACAAAGGAATAACAGTTTATAAGAAAGGGCCCGACGTTATCACATCTTCCTACGTGTACGCGACAACTTATAGGCGTGAAATCAATTTTTCCTGCCACTAAACCTTCGTTTCAACAATGAATACGCTTCAATGACATCAAATTGACGTCACTCGTACACGTATGACAATGTCATCCATACTTGTGGATTGAATAGTAACGTCGTGTCGACAATGCGTCGACAAAAAAGTTCCGTGAGTACTAAATATTGTGAAGTGAAAAAAATCTTCAAGGGGAAGCATAACGTAAGTGTTCACGTTTTAACCAACTTTTATTAAATTTTGAAATGTCTTGTCCCACGGAAAAGCCATTAAGAATTTAAGATTTTTAACTTCAACACTAAAATATATTTTGCTCACCTGGAACGTTTTCGCTAGATCGACAAGCGTCTTCATAAATGTGGTTGTTATTTTGCGTTATGCCATCTATAGTACTTGATCTGTATAGATCAATAATTTTATACTGTTAATTTGCTTTAATGATAATAAATAAAGGTTTGTTGTTTTCACGAAAATAAGCCATTGTTATCCAGTAATTAGAAACTTGTAAACAAAAAAATACGTGATATCTTGGATTTTTCTACCAGGAGGCTGTTTTTTAACCGAAATTACTTTTTGCAAAGGCGCTTAGATTAACAAAAGGCTACAGCTCGGAGGTTAGTCCATCTCCTTTGTTATACAATGCGGATATTGTATTTTGGGGAGGAATTATGTTCAAACTGACTACCGGTAGAGAAACTCATGATACACGTATAGAGAGTGAGACATTATGATGACATAATCTGTCTGCCCAGGGTTACACATTTGACACATCACAAGAAATGTTTGACACATAAACACGTCACAAGAAATGTTCTTCTTAAAGCAGACTAGAGGAGTCTTAAAACCTTTCTAGCACATTTTACATCTGAAGACAGCCTAACTAAGATCAGCGCATTTTGATACCTCATTTGCATCAATATCATAATAACTGTTGCTATGGCGACCATTTGAATCAAAAGAGATGCTAATTTTGAAGTTGCACTGAATAGTATAATGTTGGCCCTATTGGCAAAATGAGGCATAGTTCTAACGTGCAGAACAAATTTGGCCATTTCAACGCTTTATTTTTAGTTCCAAAAATTATTGTAAAAGAGTTCGTCAAAAGATTCACATCTATTTTACACGGTGTGTTTATAGCAATACATTATTCCCCATAGAGAAGTTTAATATGCAACACATTGATTACTGGATCACGCTCTTATTGGGAATTCACAACCAGATCAAAGATTTTGAGTTGTTATTTTAATCAGAGATCTGTTTTAATCAAGCTAAGACAAAGTACAATTTTTTTCTCAAATTCAATGATCTCAAACAAGATAATTAGAGAAGAGAAGGCAAAGGGGAACGATTGATGACCTTACGACAATATTTCACAAGGAAACTAGGGCGAGTATAAACCTACGCATTTATATGTTACACTATTGATAATCATTATTTAGCTATATACCCAACACAACACTACAAGGCATGCAGTACTATGTATACAACCAGGGATATCCCTGATACAAAAATACTCCTTTGAATTGTTTTAGCCAAACGTAATCAGGCCAACTCCCACACCTTATTGTAAAACATAACCCGAAACACGCTTCCAATACAACACAATTCAAACCCCAGATACTTAGTATGGGGATTGATAAACGGCGAGTTATGAGGCGGGAAGTTATATTATGTGGGAGTTAAAGTACCGTTAGAGTAAAGCTGAGCGGCAATATATGATATGGGACAGTTACAGTGAGCAACAACTGGCGAGTAATGGTAGCGTTACAGTAAGGTCAAGTGGCGAGTTACAGTAAGAGCAGGTGGCGAGTTCAGTAACACCAAGACAAGTGGTGAGTTACAGTAAGGCTTATTGACGAGTTACAGGACAAACATTATGATTTTGATCTTGCTAAAGCCTGGATGTTGGTGATAGTCGGGTCCGTAAATCAAAAACGGAGCCTCCAGCGGGGCTATTTGCATGAGGGGTTTGAAAGGTATGGCAAGGACGGAACGGTAGTGCTTGGGGGAGGGAGTAACTCAAAAACAGAGCCTTCGGCAGCATGTTCACATGTATATGATTTCAGCAGACCTGGTGATGGGTGAATCGAGAGGGTTTGGAACTAAAAATGGAGCTTACGGCGAGAGGTGATTTTGATAGGTCTGGGTAAAGCGGTGTGATAGTGATAGAGTAAGTTGAGTAGATAACAATAGTTGCGGGGTAACTTCACTAGTTAAGCTCGCAAAATCGGGAGATCCTAAACTAAACTAAACTACATTATAGTAGCTTACGCGCGGCAGCTATCTATTTTGCCGAAAGAAAAAAGAATGGGCTGATAAAATTAATGTCGACCAGTTGATTTTGATAGTGTCTTCATGGAACGTAATAACACTATTACTTACTTTACTTATACAGAGGTATGGAAAGTATCGGAACATTAAAAACAATACAATCATGGTAAACATATCCTTGTACATTTAGAATAAAGGCATCCAGGTTGGATTGGTTTGGTGAATGGGGGAGGCTAAACTAAATTTTTACACTTCAAGTAGCCATATAAAGGATCACTCCAAAAAATAATCGTTCCTCATTTGACTCTTAAAAAGAGAGTAATTGGTAAGAGCGACGATTACTCCAATTAATTGCATTAAATTCTCACTCACAAACAGCAAATTTCATTCCAATAGAGTGATGGTCTCTCCAAACAAACTTGTCCTTCATTTGACTCTTCAAAAGAGTGGAATTGGAGCGAAATTGCATCTTTAGGCATATTTTGGAGAGAAAATGTCTCTCCTTTTGGAGTGAATGAAGCCCCAAATCACAAAATGAGCGCAATAAGGATGGTTATACACTACACTCAGCCACTGGTTAGTTGGCATTTAAGCATTTACCTTCGGTAGACAATGGTTCATCCTTTTGATCCCATTTGTTGTCAATTTTCAATGTTGCAGTGGGCTATTCCAGATGAATTCCCGTGGCCTTACTGTAACTCTTCTCTCCCATAACACGGCAGTCACGCCACCCCATTACTCACCTACTTATCGGACCCCTTAGCTGTGAGAACATTTAATCATAAAACGCAAAGAAACTGTCTTCGATCACACCTGAGAAATGGCGAAAACACGTCCATCCACGTATTTTGTAGGAAACTAGGCCGCGTAGCAAGTCCCTATGACTTCATTAACAATGATAAGGATCATTATTGCACCTACCTGCCTACATGTAAGAATGAGATGTCCTCGTTTTTCTAAAACTTCGTTTACAACGATGACCAGCGGGTGGATGTCACGGCATAATTTTATAGATTGCTGTACATTGTTGTCGTAGTCTTGGAGCTAAATCTCATACGGGCCTTAATTAAGGATTGATTTCAACACCCATGTCCCGGGGGGTGGGTACTCAGTACAAATGACCATTCGGGGACGTGCCGCAAACATGGGTAGCATTTTCGGCCTTCTGGTATATCAATGACCCCTTTTTCAAAGCCTATTTTGGTATATGAATGGGTCCTTTTTTCAAAATTTCCTCAATTTTTTCGAAAAACAGCCCAATTTTTCCTTAATCTAGCCAAAATTTTCAAAATTTTCCCAACATTTTGGGAAAATTTGTAAAAACTAAGACAATTTTGGTTAAATTCGGCCGAAAATTTTGACTTTTGGTATATCAATGTGTCCAAATTTCTTTAAAAATTGGTATATTTATGGGTCCACTTCCAAAATCTCAGCGGCACGTCCCTACCAAAACCAAACTTGAGTACCCCCCCCCCCGGACCCATGTCTACCAATAGCTGTTACCATGACGTGTTAGGATAGCCCCTATGGATCACTGCTAGGGGGTAGTGGACTCAAATTGTAGGGCACGTTTTTTACTAGAGGTCACGAAAGGTCACACAATGGTAAAACATTAAAACTTTTTCGATCTTGTTGAGATATATGTCAAATTACCCGTCTGATGACAAGGATTAAGAAAATGTATAGTTTTGGCTACCTACGATCAATTGTTATTGAGGTATCTTACAAAAAATTTTAATTTTTAAATTTTAGGCTAAATGACATGTTTTTGGTTCGAATGCATATGCGTCATAGATGAAATTTAGAAGCGTGCTTAGGTGATTAAGGTTAAAATATAAAATCATTCCACTTCTTAACATACACTTAAACCGAAAACAAGTCATTTCTTCTTAACGAAATCAGGCATGACGCATACATTCGAAACGATACATAGCAACTAAGATCAGCACATTTTGATACCTCATTTGCATCAATATCATAATAACTGTTGCTATGGCGACCATTTAAATCAAAAGAGATGCTAATTTCGAAGTTGCACTGAACACTATAACGTGGGCTCTATTGGCAATATGTACCTATGAGGCATAGTTCTAACGTGCAGAACAAATTTGGCCATTTCAACGCTTTTTATTTTCAGTTCCAAAAACTATTGTAAAAGTTTTGAGTTTGTCAAAAGATTGACATATATTGTTTATAGCAATACATTATTCCCCATAGAGAAGTTTAATATGCAACACATTGATTACTGGATCATGCTTTTATTGGAATTCACAACCAAACCAAAGATTTTGAGTTGCTGTTATTTTAATCAGAGATCTGTTTTAATCAAACTAAAACTCCGTTAACACTCCTGTAGGTATGAAGACCAATTTCGACAAAATATACTCCTTTTTTCTCAAATTCAATAATAGAGAAAAGAAAGAGAAGGGAAACGATTAGTGACCTTACGACAATATTTCACAAGGAAACTAGGGCGAGTATAAATGCATTTATATGTTACACTATTGATTATCATTATTTATCTATATACCCAACACCAAAATACAAGGCAGGACTATACAACCAGGGATATCCCTGATACAAAAATACTCCTTTGAATTGTGTTAGTCAAACGCAATCAGGCTACACCTTATTGTAAAACATAACTCGAAACACGCTTCTAATACAACACAATTCAACACCCCATTAGCCGATTGATAAATGGCGAGTTACGAGGCGGTAAGTTATGGGAGAGTTACAGTAAGGCCAATCGGCAATTTATGGGAGAGTTACAGTAAGCAAGAACTGGCGAGTTAATGGGAGAGTTACAGTATGGTCAAGTGGCGAGTTGCAGTAAGAGCAGTTGGTGAGTTCAGTAAGACCAGGTGGTGAGTTACAGTAATGCTTATTGGCGAGTTACAGGACAAAAATTATGATTTCGATAGGTAAGCATGGATGTTGGTGATAGTAGGGGCCGTAACTCGAAAACGACGCCTCCAGCGGGGCTGTTCGCATGGGGGCTTTGACAGGTATGGCAATGACGGGATGGTAGTGATGGTAGGGGTCTAACTCAAAACCAGCCTCCAGCAGGATTTTTAAATATATATATGATTTCAACAGGCCTGGTCAAGGTGGGTATGGGTGAGTCGAGAGGTTTGTAACTCAAAATGGAGCTTACGGCGAGAAGTGTTCGCATTTACGATATTGATATGTCTGGGTAAATCCGGTGGTGGTGATAGAAAGTATCTGAACATTATAAAACAATACAATCATGACAATAGACATATCCTTGCCCATTTTTACACTTCAAGGAGCCATATAAAGGATCACTCCAAAAAACAATCGTTCCTAATTTGACTCTTAAAAAGAGAGTAGGCCTAATTGGTGTGAAAATCATTCAAAAGGAGGGAAATATGCCTAAAGATGCAATTTCGCTCCAATTCCACTCTATTGAAGAGTGAAATGAAGGACAAGTTTGTTTGGAGAGATCTTCGCTCTATTGGAGTGAAATTTGCTCTTTGTGAGGGAGAACTTAATTCTTTTGGAGTAATTGTCACTCCTTTTTGAGTGAATGAAGCCCCAAATCACAAAATGAGCGCAATAAACATGGTTATAAAACTACACCTAGCCACTGGTTAGTTGGCATTTAAGCATTTACCTTCGGTAGACAAGGGTTCATCCTTTTGATCCCATTTTTTGTCAATTTTCAATGCTCCAATCCAATTGTGATTTTGGCAAAATCCAAGAATGATGTCATCACAATAACATCCAGACCTATGTACAATATAGGAATCATAACTCGCCACCTTGCCTTACTCGCCAGTTGGTGTTATTGTAACTGGCCACTTAGTCTTTGCAAGTCGATGCTTGGCGTTGCTGTAACTCGCCGCCTGGTCTTACTATAACTCACAGCCTGGTCTTACTTTAACTCGCCGCTTGGCTTTAGCCCTTACTGTAACTCTTCCATAAATAACTCGCCGCTTGGCCTTCCTGTAACTCGCCGCTTTGCCTTACTGTAACTTGCCCGTGGCCTTACTGTAACTTTTCTCTCCCATAACACGCCACCCCATTACTCACCGACTTATCGTACCCCTTAGCTGTGAGAACATTTTAATCATAAAACGCAAAGAAACTGTCTTCGATCACATCTGAGAAATGGCGAAAACACGTCCATCTAAGTATTGTGTAGGAAACTAGGCCGCGTAGCAAACCCCGTGTGACTTAACAACTGAACAATGATAAGGATCATTATTGGTCCTAAGAATGAGATGCCCTCGTTTTTCTAAATCTTCGTTTACAACGATGACCAGCGGGTGGATGTCACCACATAACCCCTGTCTCTTTTTAAAGACCAAAACGTAATTCATAGATTGATATGCATTATTGTCATTGTCTACAAGCTAAATCATAAAACGGGCCTTAATCAAGGATTGAGTTCAACACCCATGTCTACCAATAGCTGTTACCATGATGTGTTTTGATAGACCCTATGGATCACTACTATGGGGTAGTGGACTCAAATTGTAGGGTACGTTTTTTTGCTAGAGGTCACGAAAGGTGTCACGCAAGGGTAAAAAATTAAAAATGTTTCGATCTTGTTGAGAAATATATCAAATTACTCGTCTGATGACAAGGATTAGGAAAATGTATAGTTTGTGCTATCTACGATCTATGTTTTTGGTTGTTCGAGGGTCAAAATGCCAAATTACTTTTGGGCAAAAATGGTGTCAAATTGCTTATCTTGATATAAGAATCAAGAAACGGTAGAACTTACCTTCTAAAGTACTTGTTATATGCAATTGAAGACAGAGATCAATAGTAGCTTATGGCAACAAATGGCCTTTGACCTTGTTTGCACTCTATCTCAGTAAGTGAAAACAGTAGATGGGCAAAACTATTATTTTCCTGGTTCTACTCAGCTACACAATTTGCTATCATTTTTGCCCAAATTGGAGTAAGTTGAAATTTTGATCCGTGTACAACCAAAAACGTGTCATTTAGGCTAAAAATTAGGTTTTTGTAGGATAATTCAATAACGATAGGTCGTAGATAGCACAAACCATACATTTTCTTAATCATTGTCATCAGACGAAATTTGATATAGCTCTCAACAAGATCGAAGCGTTTTCAATATTTTATCCTTGTGTGACCTTTCGTGACTTCTTGCAAAAAACGTACCCTACAATTTGAGTACACTACCCCCTAGCAGTGATCCAGAGGGTCTAACACACAAGGTAACAAATATTGGTAGACATGGGTGTTGAACTCGACCATTTTTCAAAACCCTTTGCTCCGAGACTATCGCAGTACAGTCTTTATCTCTTTTCTGCTTCCCTCCTTTTATGAACACCATTAACATCGTTATGGGTTTGACAGAGTACCAAACATCGGTTCATCTCCTTATTCAATGTTTCGCAGCAATAAAGGTTTTAAAAACTATTTGCCTTAAAAGTTTTAAAAAGAATTTTGTCTTAAAAATTTTAAAAACGATACGTTTTAATTTTGACCGAAAATTAATATATTGATGGGTCCACTTCCATACTCAACCAAACCTGTATACCCCCTGGTGCAATACAATGTACTCTTTCTCTAGACTACAATTTTAATTTTAATTTACACAAACTAATGATATTTAAGTAAATTGAAAATTTCTAGAGCAGTCTGCCAAAATTCCTTCAAGCTAGACACCGTAAGAAATAGAAGAACCCTCATTCTGATCCCGGGATTTGCTTGCATCAGCGAGATCATTTTAATGTGCGCTAAATTTAGATTCGCGTGCCTCTTAAATAGTTGAACGAGGCTTAATATCGCGAAAACGCATATCGGGGCTCTTAACTTCCGAACTCCTCTCATGCTGAGGAGATTGAATGTGTTCTGTTATTACATGAAGTGGTTTTGTCTGTTAGGTACATGCGAATGCAAATGCGTCATAGATGAAATTTAGAAGTGTGCTTAGGTGATTAAGGGATGGGGTATGAACGTTTGGACAGTATTTATTGTGGGACATTAGAGCACATCAGACATATCGAATTGCATTCTGAATACGAAGAATGTCCTTCTGATATCAAATAATTTTGATTTTTTAAAATTCGCAATGTAATACACATTTTATGGCAAATCATTAAAAATTGATATTGTTGATATTTAACAGTACTCGAATGATTTATATAAAAGTGTATGTAGGTGGGATGAAAAGCCGACGATCAATTGAAAATTTTGACCTTTCGTATTGAAGATATGGATTTTTTTCCCAAAACACCAAAAAAATTGGTCTTTTGGGAAAAATTCATATCTTCAATATAAAAGGTCAAAATTTTCAATTGATCGTCGGCTTTTCCTCCCAGCTACATACACTTTAAGAATATATCATTAGATTTATAAAATTTATTTCGAGGACTGTTATATATCAAAAATTTGAAAAATATCAAATTTTAATAATTTGTCATAAAATTTATATTATATCGTGAATTTCAAAAAATGAAAATTATTTGATATCAGAAAGACATGCTTCGTATTCAGAATGCAATTCGATACGTCTGAGGTGCTCTCATGTCCCACATTCTAGATCCCTTAAGGTTAAAATATAAAATCTTTCCACTTCTTAAGGGAAGTGTAATGAGCGTGAACCTGGTTTGGATGCAGAGGGAGTGTGCCTGTAACAGACACAGCCACCAGAAAAGGACCAGCTCAGATCGCGCGCCAAATAAGTTTGCAGTCCAGAAATTTCATTTTTTTCTCAGCCTTGCAAAAAATAGGCAGAGGTGGGAATCGAACCCGGGACCTCGGTGTTGTAAAACCTACTGCGTTACCACTGAGCCAACTGACAATCACCTATGAGAAGTTTGATAGTAATCCTTGATATTGCTGAATAGAATAAATGTTATTCAAATTGGCCTATAAACTAGGAATATAATGTGAAATGACTATCAATCGATCAATCAATCAAGTTGTCAAGTTATCAACAATCAATAATAAACCGACGTAGGCCTATCATGGAATATTACTAACTAGGCCTACTAACTAATATACCAAATAAATAAAATAAATAAATAAGTCAGTAAATAAATAAATAGGCATAGGCCTAAATAAATTTAAATAAATAAATACATAATGCAGAATGCAGTTAGTATTTTAGTTGCAAAATTCCAAACATTCTATTCACACATTCTATTATAATTTTCTGCTATACACGCAAAGGACCTGTGCCTTTAATATGTCCGCGCCTAATCAATAATGAGTCTTTCACCATGCTCACACACCATGTTAAACTATTGTATCCCTGCAAGTATTATCTACTGACCAAGTCCTAACACCTCAATGAAATGGATGCTATAACGTACCCAATCAAGCGAACATAACAAGGTCATATCAGGGCGTTATACAAAGAATGGTCAAAGGTCAACGTTTCCAAAGAAGTATAGTAATAGATGTAGACACAAGCTTTCGTGCGGGAAACATAAACACATAGTCGTCAGTCGTGTGGTTTTTATGAGATTTGATACGGCGCTGAAGTCTATTGGCTGTCCCAAAATCAGTACCAGACCCGGTTTCCAGACGGCAATGTGTGTGTTGTTACAAGGAATGCAAACTCATTTTATCAATGAGTGAACCACATAGAGGAATACGACATCTATCGTGAGCCAATCTGCATTCTGTTGCCTGCAAAAGCCGACGATCAGGTAAAAATTCTTAAAGCAGCGTGACTAGATATTTGCGTTAATTTCATGATACGTGTAAAACGCATTGAAAACGCCAAATTGCAGTCATAAAATATATAATATTAGTAAATCACCCAATCGAATGTTAACGTAGGTATGTGGAAAAGAACTGCAATAACAATAACAAACTATGTGCCCAAAGAGTTGTCTTTGGCATGTCGCTTTTTTGAAATATGACCAAAAATATCAAATTTTGGAGAAACGCCCCAAAATTTAAAACAAACACGAACCTTCCAAAATAAATATATATTAGCACTCGGCGGCCCAGTCACTACCTGCCGCTGTGATTTGGGGTAACTCATTGCTTCCCCTCTCCAGATACCGGAACTTCAAGGTCGCTCATACCCCAGCCCTTAACATACACTTAAACCGAAAACAAGTCATTTCTTCTTAACGAAATCAGTATGACGCATACATTCGAAACGATACCTAGCAACCAATAATAATTGATGATACTATAGTCATATTGCTTCTGAGAAGGAGTGTGGCTCTTACGAAAACATCTCTGGTGAATAAGTGCATAAGTTTTATTTTGTATTGTATTATATTGTATCGCATTGCATTGCATTGCATTGCACTGCATTGCATTGCATTGCATTGCATTGCATTGCATTGCATTGTATTACATTGCATTGCATTGCATTGCATTACATTACATTATGTATTGTATTTAGTCTAAAGTTTCAAAGGTAATGGAAATTGAAATATTGTGTGTGTTTGTTGATCAACAGGCTTTTTTATTTTGATCTCAACATGACGAATTATACACGAGAGGAAAGTTAAGATTACTGGGAGTAACATATATTTGGTTGAAATCGGTCAAGAATTGGGTTCAAAAATGGAAAATCATCTATTTTGGCAGTTCTTATATAAGAAATAAAGGGTAATCCTTAAGAAATAAAGGGTAATCCTTTATCTTTTACACGCAAATAATGTGTCCGAGGCAGTAAAAACGTAAATAATGGGTGAGGCGCAGCAAACTGTATAAACAACATTAAAGATAGGACATAGTTTATCGTATAAGTTACTAGTAATGTAATCGATTTCAATACAAACCATGTTGCCTTTCTTTCGTCGGCTCCTCATTCGGTTAATATCTAAAGGTTTACATCCCAACAAATTTTCCGCATCGGCTATAAAGAAATTACACCTATGAATGGATTAAAATAAATTAAGTTTAATTGATAAGGGAAGTATTACTGTACATAAAGCATAATAATTACACTTACGCGTGATTTGCAATTTATTAGTTTTGCGGTAACTATTTGTTTGAATCCATTTAATTGTCATTCTGGTTTTTTCTTTTTCACATTTATACTAGTTTTTTAAGTTCGATCTACGATCATATAATTTATGCAATATTGCTGTCATGTCATTGCAATCAATGCATTTATAAATAGGCTAGGCTCTATTATAAATTGTGAATATTGTCCTATTTATGAACACGGCTCTGTCTTTTTCAACAGCAAAATTGCTGAGAAACATTACAAAAACACACGGCATCTTTGACGTGTAACAACAATAACATTGTAATAGCAAAAGGCTTCTGCGTAAAAATGTGTTTTCTTATAGCAACAAATGTTGTTCAATCTAATATTGATAATTTTATAAAAAATATGCAGCTACAACATATACTAATAAAAGTGCGTAAAATGTTGATTTAAATAACTGAGTTGGTGATGTATGTGGGTGGCACTTTTCTACGTATACTACGTTAACATTACATCGCAGGGTCATCATAATATTACCTTTCCAGGTTGTACATGAAAGCAATAATGTACGACTTCATTAAAGTTTATATTTTGTTATTCTTCACCCAAAATGCTGTAATAACAACAATTATAGTACAAACTGTCAGGCAGGGTTTCTGTCAATTTATATAACTCCGAAATAATGAGGTAAAATGAAAGATACCACTTTGGCCGTGGAGTTCTATTTGGGACTTAATGTCGCAATACGACTTTATATCGAAATTCTTTTGTTGATTTGTTGACCTACAAACACAACGAATTTGGCTTGTCCTACTTGAGGCATTGACATTTACATAAAATTGATTTCATTTAGGTGTGCGTTGGGATAAAGTAAACATTACCCATAATAGCCAAAAAGATCAGGTTTGAAAATATAACCAATTTCATATTATAAGATCCTGCATTATGGCTTTTTAAAGCAAAGGCATTTACATTAAATTGACTTCATTATTTTGTTTTCATTTGGTGGTTCCAGGTTACACTAATAGCAGACACAATATTGTCATTATATTCAATGTGCTGGAAGCCGAATTTATTTCTGCACATTTTGACACCTCATTTGTAGCAATTGACTAAATATTGACGTCACAGCGTACATTTAAATCAATGTAACCCAAGATTTGAAAATTGCAGTAAATTCTATTGATTTGTATTCAGTATAATGGAAGAAATCTGTGTAATGATAACTGAGTGTTTTTGTGTTGTTGTAAGTGCAACTTTAAAAAATCTGGACCTCACTACATTAAATTGACCGGTGTTTTATTGTTTTCTAGGCTATCGTATCAAATGAGGTGTCAAAATGCGCAGAAATAAATTCTGCTTTCAACGCATTTTACAGATTGGCAATACAATAGCCCGTTTTTGAATAATGGCCATTATTTAAGGGGGTGGGTTAGTTGTTTTTTTTTAGATGTTTACTAAGTATTACGTACTATTTTATTTCACAATAGTGACTTACGCTTTCCATTGTAAAACTGTTGCTTTGTTTAAAAGAAACAAAATAATTCCCTAAATAAAATTCACGGATTCTACCTAAAAATAAAGGTTGCATATTTGCTTTTTCACTTCAATGTTCCAGATGAAACTTTATCGCCTTGGAGCTTTTCTTATTGAAGTTGACCCCGCAGACCTGTCATTTACTTTAACACTTGTATTTGCGCTTCATTATTTCCTTGCACAACTTAAAACGGATATTAAAATCAAAATCCTCAACGAAAAAAAAATACAACCCAAAAGTAAAATGGACTAATAAAATACTTCCAATAAGTTCCAAGCCCGCGTACCGTATTTCCCCGAATGTCCCCCCCCCCCCCACCCTAAAATAAACACCCCTCGCCACTTTTGTCAACCAAGATGTTTAAAAAATGCAGACATTTCCATGCTATCTTGTGTAATAAGCTTACCAAGTTGCTCACATGGTCGATAATAGCGTCGATAATCGGCGAAAAATCTGGTCGGAAACCCGGAAGTGAACCAGAAGTCAGTGTTTCTAGTTCGTAGTTCGTTATTTCAGCGTGAGTTTTAAGCTTACCTATATGATTTTAGATACGGCACGATTTAGGGTCGGAAAAAAACCGGACATGTTTTGAAAAGAAACCCTAATACCTCTTACTCATTTGAGACACTAAACTTTTCAATAAATTTATAATTCTCATATTTTTTTTTAGATTTACAAACCCTAATAAAACAAAGTCAAACATAAGAATTTCTAGATGCTTCTTTTCAATGCTTATTTTCCATTCTCATAATTTTCCTCATAATACAATAAAAAACAAAAGAAATGGATTTACAGATCCTAATAAAACAATGTCAAACATAAGAATGACTTTTTTCTAGATGCTTATTTTTAATTCTCATAATTTTCATCATAATACAATGAAAAACAAAAGAAATATATTTACAGATCCTAATAAAATAAAGTCAAACATAAGAATGACTTTTTTAGATGCTTATTTTCAATTCTTATCATTTTCCTCATAATACAATGTAAAACAAAAGAAATAGATTTTCAATCCCTAATAAAACAAAGTCAAACATAAGAATAACTTTTTCTAGATGCTCATTTTTAATTCTCATAATTTTACTCATAATACAATGAAAAACAAAGGAAATATATTTACAAATCCTAATAAAATGAAGTCAAACATAACAATACCTTTTTTCTAGATGCTTATTTTCAATTCTCATAATTTTCCTCAGAATACAATGAAAAACAAAAGAAATATATTTTTATTCCTTTTTAATTATTCTTATGTTTGACTTTGTTTTATTAGGGTTTGTAATGTTATTGCTTTTGTTTTTCATTGTATTATGAGGTAAATTGTGAGAATTGAAAATAAGCATCTAGAAAGAAGTTATTCGTATGTTTGACTTTGTTTTATATAATGGTTGTAATTCTAAATTATCACAATTTTCCTCATAGTACAATGAAAACAAATGAAATAAATTTTCAAACCCTAATAAAACAAGGTAAAACATAAGAATGGCTTTTTTAGATGCTTATTTTCAATTCTAATAATTTCCTCATAATACAATGTAAAACAAAAGAAATATATTTACATACCCTAATAAAACAAAGTCAAACATAAGAATTTCTTTTTCTAGATGCTCATTTTCAATTCTCATAATTTTCCTCATAATACAATGAAAAACAAAAGAAATATATTTACAGATTCTTATAAAACAAAGTCAAACATAAGAATGACTTTTTAGATGCTTATTTTCAATTCTAATAATTTTCCTCATAATACAATGTAAAACAAAAGAAATAGATTTTCAAACCCTAATAAAACAAAGTCAAACATAAGAATGACTTTTTTCTAGATGCTTATTTTCAATTCTCATAATTTTCCTCATAATATAATGAAAAACAAAAGAAATATATTTACAGATCCTAATAAAACAAAGTCAAACATAAGAATGACTTTTTAGATGCTTATTTTCAATTCTAATAATTTTCCTCATAATACAATGTAAAACAAAAGAAATAGATTTTCAAACCCTAATAAAACAAAGTCAAACATAAGAATAACTTTTTCTAGATGCTCATTTTCAATTCTCATATTTTTCCTCATAATACAATGAAAAACAAAAGAAATATATTTACATATCCTAATAAAGCAAAGTCAAACATAAGGATGACTTTTTTAGATGCTTATTTTTAATTCTAATAATTTTCCTCATAATACAATTAAAAACAAAAGAAATATATTTACAAATCCAAATAAAATAAAGTCAAACATAACAATAACTTTTTTCTAGATGCTTAATTTCAATTCTCATAATTTTTCTCATAATACAATGAAAAACAAAAGAAATATTTTTTATTCTTTTTTAATTATTCTTATGTTTGACTTTGTTTATTATGGTTTGTAAAGCTATTGCTTTTGTTTTTTTTTGTATTATGAGGAAAATTATGAGAATTGAAAATAAGCATCTAGAAAGAAGTTATTCGTATGTTTGACTTTGTTTTATAAGGGGTTGTATATCTAAATTCTCATAATTGTCCTCATAGTACAATGAAAAACAAAAGAAGTATACTTACATTTTCTAATAAAACAAAGTCAAACATAAGAATGACTTTTTTCTAGATACTTATTTTGAATTCTCATAATTTTCCTCATAATACAATTAAAAAAACAAAAGAAATGGATTTACAGATCCTAATAAAACAAAGTCACACATAAGAATGACTTTTTTCTAGATGCTTATTTTCAATTCTCATAATTTCCCTCATAATACAATGAAAAACAAAAGAAATGGATTTACAGATCCTAATAAAACAAAGTCAAACATAAGCATGACTTTTTTCTAGATGCTTATTTTCAATTCTCATAATTTACCTCATAGTACAATGAAAAACAAAAGAAATATATTTACATTTTCTAATAAAACAAAGTCAAACATAAGAATGACTTTTTTCTAGATGCTTATTTTAATTCTAATAATTTTCCTCATAATACAATGTAAAAGCAAAAGAAATAGATTTTCAAACCCTAATAAAACAAAGTCAAACATAAGAATAACTTTTTCTAGATGCTCATTTTCAATTTTCATAATTTTCCTCCTAATACAATGAAAAACAAAAGAAATATATTTACATATCCTAATAAAACAAAGTCAAACATAAGGATGACTGTTTTAGATGCTTATTTTCAATTCTAATAATTTTCTTCATAATACAATTAAAAACAAAAGAAATATATTTACAAATCCTAATAAAATAAAGTCAAACATAACAGTAACTTTTTTCTAGATGCTTATTTTCAATTCTCATAATTTTTCTCATAATACAATGAAAAACAAAATCAACAGTGAGAATTGAAAATAAGCATCTAGAAAGAAGTTATTCGTATGTTTGACTTTGTTTTATAAGGGGTTGTATATCTAAATTCTCATAATTTTCCTCATAGTACAATGAAAAACAAAAGAAATATATTTACATTTTCTAATAAAACAAGGTCAAACATAAGAATGACTTTTTTCTAGATACTTATTTTCAATTCTCATAATTTTCCTCATAATACAATAAAAAAACAAAAGAAATGGATTTACAGATCCTAATCAAACAAAGTCACACATAAGAATGACTTTTTTAGATGCTTATTTTCAATTCTAAAAATTTTCCTCATAATACAATGTAAAACAAAAGAAACAGATTTTCAAACCCTAATAAAACAAAGTCAAACATAAGAATAACTTTTTCTAGATGCTCATTTTCAATTCTCATAATTTTCCTCATAATACAATGAAAAACAAAAGAAATGGATTTACAGATCCTAATAAAACAAAATCAAACATAAGCATGACTTTTTTCTAGATGCTTATTTTAAATTCTCATAATTTTCCTCATAGTACAATGAAAAACAAAAGAAATATATTTACAATTTCTAATAAAACAAAGTCAAACATAAGAATGACTTTTTTTCTAGATGCTTATTTTTAATTCTAATAATTTTCCTCATAATACAATGTAAAACAAAAGAAATATATTTACATATCCTAATAAAACAAAGTCAAACATAAGGATGACTTTTTTAGATGCTTATTTTCAATTCTCATAATTTTCCTCATAGTACAATGAAAAACAAAAGAAATATATTTACATTTTCTAAGATGTTTATTTTTAATTCTAATAATTTTCCTCATAATACAATGTAAAACAAAAGAAATAGATTTTCAAACCCTAATAAAACAAAGTCAAACATAAGAATAACTTTTTCTAGATGCTCATTTTCAATTCTCATAATTTTCCTCATAATACAATGAAAAACAAAAGAAATGGATTTACAGATCCTAATAAAACAAAATCAAACATAAGCATGACTTTTTCTAGATGCTTATTTTCAATTCTCATAATTTTCCTCATAGTACAATGAAAAACAAAAGAAATATATTTACAATTTCTAATAAAACAAAGTCAAACATAAGAATGACTTTTTTTTTCTAGATGCTTATTTTTAATTCTAATAATTTTCCTCATAATACAATGTAAAACAAAAGAAATAGATTTTCAAACCCTAATAAAACAAAGTCAAACATAAGAATAACTTTTTCTAGATGCTCATTTTCAATTCTCATAATTTTCCTCATAATACAATGAAAAACAAAAGAAATATATTTACATATCCTAATAAAACAAAGTCAAACATAAGGATGACTTTTTTAGATGCTTATTTTAAATTCTAATAATTTTCCTCATAATACAATTAAAAACAAAAGAAATATATTTACAAATCCTAATAAAATAAAGTCAAACATAACAATACCTTTTTTCTAGATGCTTATTTTCAATTCTCATAATTTTCCTCAGAATACAATGAAAAACAAAAGAAATATATTTTTATTCTTTTTTAATTATTCTTATGTTTGACTTTGTTTTATTAGGGTTTGTAAAGCTATTGCTTTTGTTTTTCATTGTATTATGAGGAAAATTGTGAGAATTGAAAATAAGCATCTAGAAAAAAGTCATTCTTAAGAAACTGTATATCTTTGTTTAGTAAGTAGTAATATCGTAACCTCGTCCTATAAACAGACTGTGTTAAATCTGATTGTCTTCGCATGGGAAATATAATATTTGTTCAACTACTGTATACCCTCTTAGTCACATAAATGTCATGGTACGCTTTCTATAAATATCACTGCATCGATGTTTCAAGTTTCTACGATTGTCTATCGTGCAGTTGAAGCTAACGGGTTTAAATAGTGAAAGTTGCACAATTCAATCAGAACAAAAGTTCAGATGCACCAAAATGGATGAAGAATTGTGTTAATCTTTTGCTTATAGCTTTGCATTCAAACGTCTAATGATATGCAATAAAACAAACATTTATGTAAATTTAAAAAAAATAAATAAAAAAATGTAGATATTTATATAGCGCTTAATGCCGTAAACAGCCTCAAAGCGCTTTACATTTATTCCGCCGTCATTAGAATATGTCGGAACCACGTTTGCAGCCTACAATTGGCGCAGGGTTCATCAGTACAACGACTGTGACAACCCCTAACAGCTTCCCATATCACCTGGGTGGGGTAAAAAGTTTTGTCTTTACTAATCATGGTCCTTCGTTTTACCGGGAAATAATCCAACCCACCCTTAACCCCCCTACCCCCCCGATGTATACACAATGTTATTATAGTTATCGCTATACATTTATTGTTTTTAAGCAGGTAAAATTCCAAAATATGGTACGGTTTCTATCTTTGCTTGCAAGTTATAATAATTCTATATTCGGTATAGCTGTTGCAGTTGTGTATATCTTAAAATTTCAAGACAACTAATAGTTACCTCCTGTTTGTTCACTAAATACGGGAAATATCTATGTGCCGTTTCTCATAACGCGAAGGGCTGAATGGAATACGGTACCAGACCAGACGACTGAGAAAAAAGTGGCGGAATTTTGCAACGAGATTCTGGTTACATTTGAACTTTGACGTTGCACAGAGACTGTTCAGATGTGTCCAAATATTATTGACCTTTGGCCGAGTTTGTTGTTTTTAGAACTTGTCACAGTGGCGCGGTACAATAGAGCGGTATTCCTGAACTTGACCTGTTTGCAATTTATACAGTTATGTAATATTCACATTGTATCTTATCGTATCTTTGATCTTACTTGACGCAGACACTATATAGAGGTCACTGAAACGTATAGACCTATTAAATACAACCATGCATAATGATATACAGCGAATGAAGGTAAGAGTTCATTTTTAACGACATGGTACATGTAGTAGTAATCTAGCACATAAATCATAAGGAAATCATAAGGAAGTAGTCCATGAATACAACTATAATTCATAAGCATTCAAAAAAATATATTCGGCTTCATGGAATACGGCACCAGACCGTGGATATTTTCCCGTATTTCGTGAACAAACAGGGAGTAACTAATAATATTATTTGGCATTTAACCAATGAAATGTCGTTATCCATGTCAACTGAACCGTGACCTCCTCTAACCCTAACTCTAACCATAACCCTAACCTTAACCATGATGTCCTTCTGATGGCCACGATCCAGTGTTTACTCCTCAACAAAAGTTTGGAACCTTTTCCAAGCACATATATCTCCGATTATTGTGACATGTTCATATCCTGTTACATATCAATACACAGCTAATGCATCCCCCTATTGACACCACATTTGAATCACTTTTTCACGGCTGAGTACACGACTTGTGCATATTAGTGGGATCTCTAACCGAATGTGCCAAATTCTGTGCAGCAAGCTGCAATCCCATAATCTTCGCAATCTGGGACCTAATGCAATCCTCCAAGATGACAACGCTCACCCCCACAGAGCCACGGTAGTCAACGACTACCTACAGAATATGGGAGTAGAGAGAATTAGAATGGAACGGCCTGCCATCCGCACAGACCTCAACCCGATTGAACACTTGTGGGACCAGCTTGGTCGTGCTGTGCGTACCAGAGTCAGTCAACGAATCCTGGTTGAAGAATGGAATGCCATCCAATAGCAACGTGTGAAAAGGCTATTAAGCAACATGATGAGGAGGAGGAGCCAGGCTGTTGTGATTGCGTATGGTTTTTCCACTCGCTATTGAGGTTAGTGACTAGTGTTGTTTGAGCACAGAATTGCAGAATTGGCACATTCTGTTTGAGACCCCACTACTAGACATGTACTCAGTCGTGAAAAGGGTGATTGTTTCAAATGTGGTGTCATTGTAAAGGGAATTTAGCTGTCCATTGATAAGCAACACGATATAAACATGTCACAAATGAACTGAAATATAGATGCTTTAAAACACTTTCCAAACTGTTAGAATGAACGTTTGGTTTTTTTTCCTAAATATTACATAATTATTTTTCACTGTTATCGTTATTTTGTTAATATTGGAATCACTTCCTTAAATGTTTCTATATCGTAAGTGAAAACATTTCATGCGTACATATTTTTCATTTTCAGATGAAGCAAAATATCTTCATCGGTATTTTAGTGTCAACAGCTTTGATTTACGCGTGCGTCTCGGCGTTGCTTTATCATCCACCTACAGATTGGCAACCAATTCCCAACCGAATTCGAAACGGAACCATACCCGGAACCATACATGGGTAAGATAAGAAGAAGAAATTATGCTATTTTGGTTACAAATGCGGTCAGTGGCGTAACTAGTGGGGGGTGGCTGGGGGGCAAGCTGTCCCCCCGGGCACAAAAAACTGGGAAGAAGAGCAAAAAATTGGGAAGGGGAAAAGGGGAAAAGGAGAGAAAAAGAGGGAAGAGAAAGGGGAAAGAAGAGAAAAAAGAGGGAAGAAAAAGGGGAAAGAAGAAAAAGAAAAAAGAGGGAAGAAAGAAAGGAAGGGAGAAGAGAAAAGGGGAAGGGGGAAGAGAAAAGGGAAAGAAAGAGGGAAGAAGATCTATAGGGTCCTACTACTTTCATTGTGAAATTTGTTCTCTGAAACACTGATTTTTTAGCTTCTAATATGCCAAAAAACAGGAGCTTCAGGGGCCTCCGCCCCCTTGACCCCCGCCGGGGCTTTGCCCCTGGACCCCACCAGGGGCCCTAAGGCGGGCCCCTGGACCCGTTTAATGCTTCGTGGCAAGCCGCTTGCACATAAATACTACGATTTTTTTTTTTCAGAAATTGGGAAATTTTACAATCTTGCCCCCCCCCCGGAAGGTCAGGTCTGGTTACGCCCCTGAATGAGGTATAAATTGTTTTAAAGTATGCTAAAAAATCAGGATTTGGAACCGTAGACAGGTAAAGTCCGAGTGCTTTGTATACTGAGAATTCTCACATGGGCCGATCCGTCGATTGTGCGTGTCTGTAACAAATCACGCCAACGTTGCGTGCCTTCACGTTACGAGATATTCAGTGTGTTGTGTTTCTTCGCGTTGACGCGAACACAGACCTAAAAATACGCGGTATGTACGTGCGTGAACGATTGGCCCATTAACGCTGATGCTGGGACTTTGGATGTTGGTGATTGGTCTGTATCTGTTTAGTTTATGTGAGAACCATTCCAGTTTTGTCATTATTGGCCGTCATTTTAAATTTCATGTGGCCACCATTTTTACCATTGAAACATGAAAAAGAATTGGTTTTCTTTGGAAGTATATGAACCTCATAATAATCACAGGCATACCATTGACAAGGTATTGTTTGAAATTAATTTAAAAACTATATACCAATGTTAAATGGATCCCAATATGGCTAGGCTGCCAAATTTATTTGACTTGTGATAAGGATGAAAAAATAAAAAAATAAAATGAAATGAATGAATGAAAATGAAAAAAAAAATGAAAATGAATGAATGAAAAATAAAAAATAAACATCTCAAAACAAGTTACTAACCCCCTTAAATAATGGCTATTTTTTATTAAACAGGATATTGTATTACAAATCTGTAAAAACCATTAAATCACGTGAGTTTAAAACTGAAAATGTCAATGTATGTAATGATATCTGAGTGTCTTTGTATTGTTGTTAAGTGCAACTTTCAAATCTGGACCTCAGTACATTCAATTGACTGGTGTTTTATTGTTTTCTTGGCTATCGTATCAAATGAGATGTCAAAATGCGCAGAAATAAATTCTGCTTCCAACGCATTTTACAAATTTGTAATACAATCTCCCGTTTGTGAACAATGGTCATTATTTAAGGGAGTTAATTACTTTTTCTGAGATGTTTATTAGCATTTTACGAGTACTCGAATGGACAATATTACCAACAATGTGGGGTTGTGCTACGGACGGTCGGGTCATCACGATAAAAAGAAAATAGCAGTCGGATGTAAACCCTCGAAAATCTGACTGAATTTAATTATAACTAATTTTCTCAAAAGTAGAAGGAAATGTGTTGTCATTTTCAGATTTTGATAATCAAGATGGCGGCCAAAAAATGGCAAAATCCAGTATACCGCATACTTGACTCTACAACAACTGAACGAATGAAAACATTCAATATTTGTTTTATATAACTCATATAAAATCCTTTATCTTTCACTTAATTTTATAAATCACCGGAAAACAAAATAAATTACCAAAATATTACAAACTGTATTTATTTTCGAAGCGACACCTGCACCTATAATTGGCGAGTCGGGTCACCGTTCGTGATATAAGCCCGCGTCTATCAGCGTTGCCATGGTAGCTGCGCGCCAGTGCAATGGAAAATGAACTATTGCACGGGCGCGGAGTACAATAGTTTTTTTCTATAAATAGCAAAAATATTCAATATTAATTGACCAATCAAATGATAAGAATCTTTTGTATGAGTTATATCATTTCAAATAGTTTTTCTTTCTCTAAAACATGAACAATTATTTGACAGGCAATTATTCGCAACCGGATCGGTTGACGAGAAACTGGGAATCGACTTTCATTAGCCTTGGTCGTAATATAATTGCAATTATACGTTAAACATGTTTTGTACAGCTTTCAACGCTCTGAACATTTTCCTTCCAGTAATATTTCTACTTCTGCTTTATATCTTTTGCACAGGATAATAGAGAAGACGAGTTTTGCAAAATCACCACTTGCGGGTAAATGTGGAAGAAATTTTGTGTATATTAAAGTACACAAGGCTGCGAGTTCATTATTGAACCAAATACTACTCCGATATGGAATATCGACGAATAAAACTCTCGCCTTACCACGAAAGGAACATTATTTTGATTACTATAAACTTTTTCAACGGAATATGGTCTTTGACTATAAACCTAAGAAGTTTCAGATGTTAATCAACCATGCCAGATACAACCGTCTGGAAATGAAGACTGTGGTCCCAAACGCACTTTACTTTGCAACACTTCGAGATCCAGTAACACAGTTTGAATCAAGCTTTGGATATTTTCGTGTGAGTGAACAAATTTGTAACCAGCCATATCCAACAACTGAATCCTTACAGCTCTTCTTTTCCAATCCAAAACATTATCTCAAGAATATTAAGTATGGTAATTTCACTTTATGGAATGGGCAAATCTTTGACTTGGGATTACACCCTGTTTTCTATGAAAATCGCACTGCGATTAAACATAAAATTCAACAACTTGAAGAGGAATTTGATTTGATTCTCATCACTGAATATATAGATGAATCTCTTATTCTGTTGAAAAACATCATGTGTTTAAATTTTACCGACATTTTATATTTACCATCAAATGTTCGCAGTAATAAATTTAAAACTGAGATTTCAAGAAATCTTTCGACGCAAATCAAAAATTGGAATACTGCTGACGTCATGTTGTATGAACATTTTAACCGAACTTTGTGGAACAGAATTTATAACGAAGGTCCAAAATTCTTTGAAGACTTAGAAACATTCCGTGTATTGAAGCAAGAAACCTTTGAAAAATGTGTAAATTATTCAGATGCTAATGTCAGCCAACGTAATTGGATACTTAAGTTGAAAGAGAATTGCGACTATTTTTGCAGAACATTAACAAAGAGTACGGTTCGATATGTCAACAATCTTCGACAAGATCTAATGAAGGAAAACGAAGAAAGGAAAAGGAAAGACAAAGAAGAGAAGAATAAGGAGGAGAAAAACTTAATAAAGAGAAACAGGACAACGACAAAAAAGACAGAAAAAGGAGGAGAAATGGGGAGGGAGAAAGGAAACCAAAAAGTAGCGGAGACCGGAGAAAAAAGTATAAAATAAAAAAAATTTATATTAAAGTAAAGAAAACTAAGAAGCACAAAGTGTAATTTTCCATAAGTTTTGTTTTAATTTGACCTAAACAGTTAGCCGTTTTGGTGTATTTATCAATCGAATTCCATTTTCTTGGCGCGGCAGTTCCTATTGTTTTGTTAGCAATCTCTGTTTTTGTTGGACAGATCTTGTAATCTTCGGTGTTTCTTGTGTGATACCTGTATTGATATCTCTGCTCAACAAAATAACTATTGAAAGCATTTGGTAACTGATTTTGTAAGCACTAAACATAAAAGTGCGTATTTCCAGTTCGCAAGTACCGTAACCATAATGCAAATTGTAATTCTTGTAATTGTAATCCAAATATTTTTTTACGATTCTTTCCCATGGTAAGATACCGTTATGTACGGAAGTATTAAAGTATATAGCATATAGTGAGTAGTTGTTTTAGTTGTTTTATTACGCCTCTGGATATATTCTTTAAGATGTTGTTGATATGAAATTTCCAAGTTAGATTTTCATCAATTGTTACTCCAAGGAATTTGTTATTTATTATTCATCCTTTCCAGAATTATATTATCCAATATAATATTATATATATATATTAATAAACGTGATGTTATATGATTTGTACTAGGCATCATATAATTAGTCTTGCTTGCAATCACTGATAGCTTAACACCCTATGATCAATTTTGTGATTAATTTTGCATTTTTCTCAAAAAATAACTACACACTGGTAACAAAAGCTATGTATATTATAGGGGCAAGGAATCCAATCACTTCACTGAAATTTCAGTGATTCAAGACAAGTGGTTCATTGTAATATATGTTAAGAAATGAGGTACGTACATTCTAGCGGTACCTCTTTTCTTATCATAAATAACGTACCGCTTGTCTTGAGTCACCGAAATTCCAGTGTAATTTTTGGGATATCTCTCACTGATGACGTCATATGATTGACAGAATGACGTCATAGGATGTATCCCACCGTGTGTGATGTATCAAAATTATATGGTTTAATTAAAATCCATAAAACCGGTGCCCCGCTTAGATCGATCATTTCCAGCATTGGATCGGTCACTTACGAACTTGCGCGGTTTGTGTCTGAAAAATATTTACAATAACGTTTTTAAAATGTTTTCGCGACCTTTATATAACACGACATTTAAATGTTATTAAAAAGTTTTGTAAAAAACATTTTAAGAACATTTCTGTGTTTGCTGGGTGCAAATATTTTAACATAATGTTATTTAAGTGTTGACAAAACATTTGGGCAAACATGTTTGCAAAAATAGTTTACAATGACATTTCGAAAACATTTTAAAATTATTGTTGTAGTGTGTTTTCATACAAAACGTTTTAAAACGATTTCATGACCTTTATATAACCCGACATTTTAATGTTATTAAAACGTTTTTACCTAAACCAAAACCCAACATATAACTTATTTAAAACGTTTTAAAAACGTTTTTGTGTTTGCTGGGTACTTGACTGTCTACGCTTTTGTCTTGACACTTCGTATTGCGTGTTTCGTGAGACCTTTTATCTTCAGCGCTATGGATGTGCCATGGGAAATTCTTGCAGTCCGCTTTCCGCTAATGTGTATATGGAATATTTCGAAAGCCAGGCACTTACATCTGCCCCCACCCGCCACGTGTTTGGAAGAGATATGTGGATGATACCTTCATGGTCATAAAAACTGTGCATATCGAGGAATTTACCGATCATATCAATAACATTGATTCTAACATCAAATTTACGCGGGAGGAAGACGGTAAACTTCCTTTCCTTTCCTTGACGGTAAACTTCCCTATTCTATTACCCCACAAAAGTGGTATATTTGAATGGTAAGGAGGTATCATATTGCGTTGCCAATAAGTGGCATACCATTGGCAAGCTTGGACTTTAAGCTTTTAGAAAAACAAGTTTGATAATTAATTATGTAAATATTATGCAAATTAGCTCATGAATAATTAATGAGCTCATAGCCAAATATGATGAAAAACATATTTTGATTTACATTTTTGAAGTGTATGTGTACATTAATGTGGCATTTTCATGCAGTTTTAAATACACTGTCGTGTTTGTACATATAATAAAAAGAAATCCGAGTTAATTTGGACTATATTTTAAAAGTTTATGGACATTTTAAACCATTTTATGATGTGTTAATGGCAGTTATATTAGGAAAACGGTCTTTTATTGATAGGGAAGTAATAAATTATCAAAATTGTTCAAAAGATAAGACCTTATTTGTGTAAATATTTTTGTACATGCATATTAAGTCATTAAGCAATTGATGGGGGTAATCGAATAGCGTTCAAGTCAAGGTTTATAGAAAACCTACTCACACGGAGCAATATTTGAACTTTTCCTCTCATCATCCACTGGAGCATTTAAGCTCAGTGTTGTTAGAACGCTACTCCACCGTGAGGAAACCGTCGTCACAGACCCGGCAGATAAAGCAGAGGAGATAGCTCATGTGAAGAACGCGCTGAAGAACTGCCGTTACCAAGACTGGACTTTCTTTCGCGGTCAGCCCAAAGAAAAAGACAGTTCTTCTCCGAACCGAGACACTGAAACAGCTAACAAAGGATTTGTCACCCTATATACCTTACATAGAAGGTCTTTCTGAGATGCTACGCAGAGCGTTCAGGACTGCGGGAGTTTCAACCACCTTCAAACGTCAAAATACACTGAGTAGTGCGCTTGTAGCCCCTAAAGACAAGACAGAACCCTTTAAACAGTCTAGGATTGTATATCAAATCGACTGTGCTGATTGTGACGCGAGTTACATCGGCGAGTCTGCCAGGAAGCTTGAGAAAAGGCTTAGTGAAATCTTAGAAAGGTCACCAGATTGATTGGGAAAACGTCAAGGTGCTTGAACGGGAGCAAAAAGAATTTTCCCGGAGAGTTCTTGAAGCCATACAGATAAGGACTCAAAAACCGAGACTAAATCGTGACCAAGGACTAGAATAGATCCTGTTTGGGATAACCTGCGGATGCCCAGGGGGGGCGCTACATCGTAAAATCCTATGACGTCATCAGTGAGAGATATCCCGATTGTAGACAAGATATCAACACAGCATCACCATCTGCTGAAGACGCTAGTCGGACTAGTGAAAACGTTCCAGGTGAGCGAAAAATAGTGTAGTGTTGAAGTTAAAACTTTAATTCATTTGGTAACAGTTGTTGACAGAATTTATTTTATTATGCAATAATTACAATATTTTGTTTTACATGACTTTTTAACATACACGGATTTTCTCAGTGTGTAGGGATTTAAACAGCCCAAAGGAAAGATGCAATCGCAAATGTTTGGTCAATTTTGTCCAAAGATTTTTGTCGAGCAGGGAAGTGGAACTGGCCACCATGATACTATATTGGTGCAGATGAAGGTTGCGGTGCGGAGGAGTGAGGGGACGCATATACATACAGAATTTTGGTAAATCTTTAGTTCTTTATATATTTCGTTCAATACAGAAAATGTTCCACAATAACTCAATGCATCTGGTCAGGCCAAATAGGGCCTATATATAAATATTGTTGCTAACGAATTGTTCACATGGTTATTGTAATTTCTAATGAGAGACACATCTCATACTCCTGTGGTTTGAACAGCGCTTATGGTCCCCATGATCTTCTGAAAATGATCATCATCCATTTTGAGTACTTCTTTGCGGAATTGTTGGTGGGCATCATCAACTATAGGATATGTTTCGGAGAACACCAGTGCTGTCTTGCCGTTGTGATCCTCTTCAATACACATCAGCATTGCATTAGCCACATCTTGTATGCTGTATGAAGCAATGACAAATAACAATCATTGGTACTAACAAACAAAATATGGAGAAAACAATATACCCTACTTAAACTATAGAATGCCCTACCACATGCCCAACGCCACACCGTTTAAAATACATGCAGCAGCGACGGCACAAACCTGCCCTTCTTTATGCAACAGTGACATCGCAGCTGCACCACACGATACCTAAGCTACATGATTTAACTCCATTTTATATTTTAGGCGAAACAATATTCAATGTGTATGTTTGTCATTACTTCTAGCTTATCATTAACGTAATATCGCAGATATTGCAAACTATTCTTTCCCTACATCCATTAAGTTAAAAGAGCAGATTGATTCAATCTTCTCCGGTCCACTTGTGGTTACGGTGCACTCTTACTCTATAATCTTAACCACCCGGCCTAACGTGATGGTTCCATTGGCCTGCCCGATCTTAAGTGAGGTATTGAGATGTTAACTAGTTTTAGGTGGACAAACAGACCTGCATATAAGCATCGCAAAAGCTGCTTTCTTTTCTGGATCTGCTGTCATATCCTGTAACTCTTTTCTCTGTTCAGGCTTGGCATATTGCCTGTTTTCCGCTACTGGCTTGTCAACCTTCAATGGACACACCATGTTAACACGGACTTTTTTCTTATGGGCCGT